>NC_138738.1:2177288-2234788 GCF_965113295.1 Leuciscus leuciscus | reverse complement strand
TATTTCAAATATTTCAGCTATAGTTGCAAGTGCAATATTTATTATTTTAGTTTAGTTTAAGTTCTAAAATAACTAAAAGTAAATAAACTAAAACTTAAAATTAGACACTAATAAAAACGCACACCACAAAATGACTAAAAATAAATTGAAAACAACTTCTAAAATAAAATCTAACTAAAAATATTAATGATTCTGAGATAAAAAAAAATATATACACTACTGTTCAAATGTTCGATACTTAAAGTAGAAATTGATACTTTTATTCATAAAGGATACATTAAATTGATTAAATGTGAATTTAAGAATGATTAGAGTGATTTGTGAAGGATCATGTGACACAGTTATGATGCTGAAAATTCAGCTTTGATCACAGAAATAAATTACATTTTAAAATATATTCACATAGAAAACGGCTATTCTCAATTATAATAATATTTCACAATTTTGCATGTATTTTTGATCATATAAATGCGACTGTGGAGATCAGAATATTCAAAAAATATTGCCAACCCCAAACTCTTGAATGGTAGTATATAAATCTACTATAGTATTATGAACTGATTCCATCACTCTACTAAAGGTACAGTAAATATCTCAAGCAAAGTATTGAAGTAAAACACTAGAAATGGTGCTAAAATGTGCTTTCAGCACTAGTTGGATTCCAGTCCAAAGTTCTGAGTTTGTACAGAAAAGCAGACAGCAAGTCTACAGGGAAAAAAGAAATAACACACACACACACACACACACACACACACACACACACACACACACACACACACACACACACACACACACACTGTGCTGTCAGTATGACGGTGTGCAGTCGTCCTCGGGCTGGAGATTGTGTTAAAGTGACACACAGCAGACCTGCAGAAACACACACCGCTCAGAGACGAACATCAGTCCACAGACATCTCAAATATCTCAAAACCAAAATCACAATGTGATCGAATCTAGAGTTTCAAAAGAGATTAAAACTAAAGCTAAGATCTGCCAAAGTCTACAATGAAACGCAAGAACTCAAACATGATTTATAGCTCTTACTGTATGACACAATCCTGAGGGATTTAATTGAGTCTCCTGAGCAACATCAACCTTTTAATTCCTAATTGTTTGATCCGTGCACAAAGCTAATAATGCACAGCACAACCCTCTCCTCTGGCATCTCAGCACACCTGAAGCTTCTGCCACGTGGAACCGGGACACAAACCATCACACTTGATTCACCATGAAGGGCTTTTATAGAGATTACATTTGCAAAGAGCAGTTCTAGATGATGAAATATTTTACAGTGGAGCTGAAACACTTTCCATGTTCATTTTTCATTTCCATGACTGACCTCTTTAAAAGCCCCCAAATCACTATTTCAAAATTCCCTGATTATTCCATATATATATATATATGCATGATGAATATGGCGTATATTTATGAATAAACAAACAAAAAAAAACATAACAAATCTAGTAAGTAAATTTGCATTCATTACATTAACCCCATTCATATTATTGTAATTTTAAACATATAGTATAATAATAATAATACGACATATATAACACATTAATGTAGTAATTAAGATGCACTAAACAGATGGACTCTGATAGAAGTGCATGTGTGTATTTTTAAACCATTACCAAATTTTATGATACCACAGTATATTAATGTCTGTCAGATGATTAAATCAGAAAGTACTAAGTCTTACTGTGGAGAAAGAACTGTTGAAGTACCATAGTAAAGTACCACGTACCATGTTATTAACAAATGATGCTTCCAAGAATACTTCTTATAATAAATCATATTATTATAATGCTTTTCCATGGCGTATTTTCAACGGTTTGTAACACCAAGTTCTCCACAGACCCTTAAATCCACACATAAAAGTACCATAGTAATACCATGCTGAGGATAGAAGCACCTGGTTCCTGCAGCTCTGGATGGAATAGAGTAACACACACAGATGAAGCTCACCTCCTCTCTATGATAGTCCTCTCCTGCTCGTGTCTTATTCCAAACAATGTAAATCACTCTGGTTGCTCGTTCATATGTGAGGCATGTGTCTCAACTCTCTCACATATGTGAGCGCCGCAGTCGAGTCCTTCCCACCGCCAGCGAGGCACAGATGGACTCCAGATGGGTTATGGGATTTACAAAGTCTCTCTCTCTCTCTCTCTCTCTCTCTCTGTGCTGTCTGCATTGCTGATGATGTCACCGCACAAATCCCGCCCACTGTGTGGCTCTGGGCCAATCAACCGCTGCTCTATTCAATGCATTAAACTAAAGGAGACTCATTAACATAACTAACTGCTCTGGCACTCAAAGGCTAAACACAGTGCATGCCAGATAAAGGGAGGGAGTAGTTACCCATCACACCTCGTAATGTGTGTGTCGTTACTATAGCCTGAATTATTCAACATCTACGCTGTTCACATGCAAACACTGCTATTGTTGCTCAAACATTGCTCATGAGATCTGACTGATGTTACATGTTTCTTGTAAGATTGCTCGGGAGAAATCAATTGTTGATTCACACTAAGAGCACAGAGCTAGAAACACTTATAATGTCTGTCTGTATGTGTGTGTGTGTGTGTGTGTGTGTGTGTGTGTGTGTGTGTGTGTGTGTGTGTGTGTGATGGGTAGGTTTAGGGGTTGGTTTAGTGTGTGTGTGTGTGTGTGTGTGTGTGTGTGTGTGTGTGTGTGTGTGTGTGTGTGTGCGTGTGTGCGTGTGTGTGATGGGTATGTTTAGGGGTTGGTTTAGTGTGTATGTGTGTGTGTGTGTGTGTGTGTGTGATGGGTATGTTTAGGGGTTGGGTTAGTGTTAGTGTGAGTGTGTGAGTGTGTGTGTGTGTGTGTGTGTGTGTGTGTGTGTGTGTGTGTGTGTGTGTGTGTGTGTGTGTGTGTGTGTGTGTGTGTGTGTGTGTGTGTGTGTGATGGGTAGTTTTAGGGGTCGGGTTAGTGTGTGTGTTTGTGTGTGTGTGTGTGTGATGGGTAGTTTTACGGGTCGGGTTAGTGTGTGTGTGTGTGTGTGTGTGTGTGTGTGTGTGTGTTTGTGTGTGATGGTTAGGTTTAGGGGTCGGGTTAGTGTGTGTGTTTGTGTGTGTGTTGGGTAGGTTTAGGGGTTGGGTTAGTGTGTGTGTTTGAGTGTGTGTGTGCGTGTGTGTGTGTGATGGGTAGTTTTACGGGTCGGGTTAGTGTGTGTGTGTGTGTGTGTGTGTGTGATGGGTAGTTTTACGGGTCGGGTTAGTGTGTGTGTTTGTGATGGGTAGTTTTACGGGTCGGGTTAGTGTGTGTGTGTGTGTGTGTGTGTGTGATGGGTAGTTTTAGGGGTCGGGTTAGTGTGTGTGTTTGTGATGGGTAGTTTTACGGGTCGGGTTAGTGTGTGTGTGTGTGTGTGTGTGTGTGATGGGTAGTTTTAGGGGTCGGGTTAGTGTGTGTGTTTGTGATGGGTAGTTTTACGGGTCGGGTTAGTGTGTGTGTGTGTGTGTGTGTGTGTGATGGGTAGTTTTAGGGGTCGGGTTAGTGTGTGTGTTTGTGTGTGTGTGTGTGTGTGATGGGTAGTTTTACGGGTCGGGTTAGTGTGTGTGTGTGTGTGTGTGTGTGTGTGTGTGTGTGTTTGTGTGTGTTGGGTAGGTTTAGGGGTTGGGTTAGTGTGTGTGTTTGTGTGTGTGTGTGCGTGTGTGTGTGTGTTTTTCATGTTCGCAATTTTATAATATACCGATAATATGTTTATTTGTTTGTTTCATTTGTTTGCTTGTTTGATGGGACAGACATTTAAAACGTTCTAAACGAATGATTATGAATAAATCCTTCGCATGCGCATGATGTCAGATCATTTTCTTTTCACCTGAGGCGAGGAAGGACGAAGTTTAATAAATTCTGACATGTAATAAGAAACATTATCTACAATACGGTGTCATGTGGCACATGCTCTCTATCTCTTTCTCCATCTACTCCTGGACAAATAAACAGAACCCCGACTAGCGGCCAATCTCTCCTCCTGTCCCAAAAAAGAAAAGTAAAAAGTGCATGACCTCACTCTCAGAGACCTCGGCATCACAGAGAGAGAAGGGAACGTGATACGAGCAGGAATAACAAGACTTCACCATGTTTAGTGAAAGAGCCATACATCAGCAAGCCTGATTAATCTGTCAATACTGGAGATTATCACCTGAGAAAGAAATCATCATTCAGCTTGGGGTTTTTTTTGGTGCATTTTGAGATTTTTTAAAGTAAATATAATGTAAAAAAAAAAAAAGGAAAAAAAAAAGATATATGATAGTACATTAAATATATTTATTATTCAATATATATATATTATATTATTAAAATTTTCAAAAAAAAAAAAAATCCTGATCAGAATTAACTTACTCATCGTATGCTGTTTATCATAAATATTGCATGCATAGAGAGAGAAAAAATCAAACCAGTGATGGTAAAACCTGTTGCCTGTGAACAAACAGTGATCTGTGCTTTAGGGAGTGTGTTTGGGCCGCGACTCGAGTTGATGAGTGTTAACACCAGCTCCCTTCATTTGCATGTAAATGCACATCTATAAAGCTTGGCTTAAACAAAAAAAAAGACTTTCTGCTCAGAAATGCATCTGAAAGGAGTGTGTGGCCATTACACCACATATGGAGACGCCACAGAAGGCCTGTTTCCAATGAAAAACACAGTGTGTGCTGGGAATGACAGAAGACTAGCTCTGTTCTAAAGTGTGCTGTCTACCTAGAAAGCGCTTTAAGGCAACAAACAACACAAAAGCTCACGCTGCCTTCTCAAACGCCTTATTTTAGACAAATTCTAAAGCAGTTTTCCTTCAAGTATACTTTAAGATGAAGACAATACCAAAATGCACTGTGACTGTGTGGGAAAAAAACATCTAAGATAGCAGACAAAGCAAGAGAATAGCACTAATCTTGACTATTTTACCTAATAATTCTACGTGCAGTGAAATTTTCTGTGCTTATTAGACATGTTACATGTTAACAAATGACTCCAAAACAGCATTAGTTTTTGCATACTTTAAAAAAATAAAGGTTCTTTATTGGCATCGAAGGTTCCCATGACGAACCTTTAACATCCATGGAATCTTATATCGTAAAAAGCTTCTTTTTGGGGGATTATAAAACATTCTTTACACTAAGAAAGAAAAACGGTTCTTTAAAGAACTTCTGGTTCTTTTTGGAACCAAACATTTAAAATCCCCCCTTTCGGAACCTTTATCGAGAGCACATGTAAAGCGCACGAGTCATATTGTTTCATTTTGGGTGCGAATGTTCTTTTAAACGCATTATAAGGAGCACAGGAGCCTGTTTCTATCCAAATCGTTACAATCCTTCAATTCCATCTGCAAGACGTTTCCTCCATCTGTGGACGTAACGCAGCAGGGCGACAGATGTGAACACACTCGTCCTGAACTCACACACACACACACACACACACACACACACTGAGCGGACTGCTGTTCCAAATCCACATCCAATCTCCTCCACACCAAAATCTCTTTCCAAGCACTTCTCCGCGTCCGTCAGTCTCTCTCTCTCTCTGTTTGTAGTGGCATTCCTGCTCGGCTCTCGGCTCCAGTGTGTCTGGCCGCGCTGCACGCCTGGGAGCCATTAGTTTAAGTAAAGCCTGACACACACACACACACGACTCCTCTTACAAGACATACAGACAGAGTGTGTTTGTATGTAAGTGGGGAGACGTGTGTGAAAGAGTTTTGTGTGTGTGTGTTTACTTCTAGTTTGGGGTCCCCAGAAGTGAGTTGGGGTCACCCGGTAATGCACTCAGTTGAAACACATCAGAGAGCAGTGAATGATTTTCTCTGTCTTTTGTTGTTAGATTCACATTAATGACACAGACAGCAGTGGATTATTAGGCTGCTGTCACTTTAAGACCGAATGCACGGATCCAATATACTGATACACATGCGTTTTCCTTCTCAGCTGTTTATGTTGACCATTGAAGCCCAATTAGGTGGCAAAACGAACCTCAATACACAATACTCACATTAGGGCTGTCACTTTACGTTCAAAAAATCGATCGGACCAACCAACACAAGTTTCAAAAACGAAAACAGGGACTGGATTTTAACGGCCTTCTCTCGGAGCGCGTCCAGCTCGTCACGATACGCCCGCAGCGAACGCACGTCACACAGCGACTGCAGGCTCTGACACACACACATTACAGCAGATTATACTTATGCATAATGTGTCTCTTTTACTACAAAACTGTGAATTCTGCCGGTATGCAGACAGTCTCAGGCACACAGAGACAGATTCGGGCTACGGTCTACAATCGCCTACGTAGGAGAAATCTGTTTGACATTTCTAATGGTAAACACAGCCATGTTGAAGCCGGCAGTGATGTTTGTCAGTGATCTTATGACAGTCCACTCTGCTTATTGTCTTTTGAGAATGTTGCACTCCTGTTTGTCATTGTGCA
Organism: Leuciscus leuciscus; assembly: GCF_965113295.1. NCBI lineage: Eukaryota > Metazoa > Chordata > Actinopteri > Cypriniformes > Leuciscidae > Leuciscus > Leuciscus leuciscus. The sequence continues at coordinate 2,228,350 of NC_138738.1, read as the reverse complement.
CGAAACTTCACGCCAATAAATCATCAGGAATATTGCTGACTTGTGCGTGTCTCAAGCGTGGCGCGCCCTCTTTACGTTCGTCCTAATGCCTGTTAGTTGTCCGTGGATTTGCCTATATTTGGCGTTTAAAATGGAAACGTCTTTAGACATGGAAAATCGATTTTACAATCGATTCAATGAATACTTATGTCTCAAAAATCAAACAGGATTTTTTCACAAAAAGTGACAGCCCTAGTATGCATGCATTCAGGTGAAACTCGAAAAATTTGAATATCGTGCAAAAGTTCATTTATTTCAGTAATGGGCTTTATGCACAGCTGCACTACTTCCTGAACTTCAGCCAGCTCTTTGTTTCCTGTCTGCCATTATTGGACAAACTGATTAATCCAGGTGTGTCTGATTATTGTTACTGAGGTCAGGCACACCTGGATTAATCAGTTTGTCCAATAATGGCAGACAGGAAACAAAGAGCTGGCTGAAGTTCAGGAAGTAGTGTAGCTGTGCATAAAGCCCATTCAACTTAAAAGGTGAAACTAATATATTATATAGACTCATTACATGCAAAGTGAGATATTTCAAGCCTTATTTGTTATAATTTTGATGATTATGTCTTACAGCTTATGAAAACCCTAAATTCAAAATCTCAGAAATTGTTGCTGTAAGCCATAATCATCAAAATTATAACAAATAAAGGCTTGAAATAGCTCACTTTGCATGTAATTTTCTATATAATATATTAGTTTCACCTTTTAAGTTGAATTACTGAAATAAATTAACCTTTGCACGATATTCTAGTTTTTTGAGTTTCACCTGTATAGTGAAGTGAGTTGTCTTTCGTGGCATATAGCGCTTTAAGAATGTGAAATCACTAGTTGTAAACAGCAATGCTTAAAAATGCATGCAAATGCTAAAATTATTTGTAAAAATGTGCCATGCAGTATTACATGCAGTATTCAGTAAGTAGTGTGCTTGTTTTTCATTTAATCTGAAACAGTGTTCAACCCCTCCCCCAACCCGTTCAGCTCGTATACTGTCACACTACACTGGCTTAGTGTTGCTAAGTTAGAAGTTAGTTTCTCCCCAACACTGCGTCTGTCCGAGTGTGTGTGCACGAGTCTGCACTTACAATTTATGAGAGGTGGGTCACACTCTCTCTTGGCAACACTACCCTAAAGTTTCCACTTTGGGAGCCAAGAAGAGAGACAACACACACACACACACACACTTTACTGTCAGACAGATATAATGACCATCAAATGAGCAGTATATACACAGCAACCCCGATCCAATCTTAAACATGATGGAACCATCATATTTGTTCATGCATGCGAATTATTAATGTTATTATGTTTGTCCCTCAGAACTAGTACAATACAAGCTGTTTGATGCCATAATGGAAGTGAATAATTCGCAGTATACACACTATATACTGCCTAGTACCCAGTCAAAAATACTATTCTTTCTACTTCAAAATTCCAGGTTTTATTCAAAGTGTTAATTGCCATTTCTTGGTAATTATTTGTGAAATTTACCTTGCAATTTCTAAGTGAAAGTTGTTTCTGCATCACCAGTGTATTAAAAAAATTGCATGTGCAACAATACGAAGTATTCAACAATAAATGTTTAAATAACAGCATTATCCGACGCTGTCATGTGACCTCAAGATGCTGCATGTTTGATTCAGAAAATGGTAATTTTGCAGATTTAACACATTGATCTTTTATTATTTAGCTAAAAGTGTCCGAGAACAGCAGGCTCTTCATCTGACATGAACCTTGCGAACTGAAGGTTTCTCTGGGAATCTCTTTTAAAGTGACGAAGAGGAATTCACTGCCTTGTTTTACAAGAGAAGAACTGATGTGAAGTAGATTAGAGAAACACACACCGCTCCATACCGAAGAGGTCAAGTCCCAAACCAGGTCTGACGACGACGCTCCAGTGTAAACAACCTCCAGACTATATTTAAGACTTCTATACCATCACTTTATTCAGTTAGTCAACACACACAGCCGAATGTCTTGAATGTCACTGCATTGAATACAAAATATCCAAGCAAAACATTTGATTATTAGACTTAAATTATCAAATAATGAACGTGTGGGCATAAAATCAACACATCCATTAAAATGCATGAGAAACCTTTGTAGGTGTGATTTACATGTCTGAGTGCTTTCTGAGGCCGTTGCGTAATGAAAGAAGGACGTAGGCAGTGACCTTGAGCCTGATTTGGAGGTGTATGTATCATATACATGTTGCACTATTGAAATAAAATGCGTCCGTAATCTCATCCGAGTGGGATGAAAGCATGGAAGAGATAACACAGCTGTAATGGGGAGACACAAAGAGCTGTGTGTTGGGCTATTACGTGTGGGATCCATGCCGAACGAAATCTAAGACAAGATGAGAGAAAGAGACTCGATGAAAGAGACTGTGTTCGGCATCAAAAAAGCATACAAATAAAATGTGAAACTGTATTAGTCAAAGCAGTCAGCGGGTCAAGTATGCTTGGAATAACTGATCACATTTGATCTGGATTACATAATCAGATTTAAAAAAAAAATTTACTTTTAATATTACATTTTAAAATACTCATAATCAGATTACAGACTGTTACATTACTTTACTTTTTTACAATTGCATTTTCACACAATGCCAGAAAATTATTCATAATTTATTCTCCCTAATTCTTCTTTTTACTTGCATACATACCAACAATCATGCATATGCATGTGTATTTACACACAAAACTATTGCATATGCAAATACATATAATGCATGCATCATAATATAGTATGAGCAGCAGAAAAACTGATTAAAACCAGAAGAAAGTTTATATCTCTGGTTCCCCTCCAGCACACCTGTGTTTATTCTGAATTCTCAGTCCATTTTTGGCCTCAAGGCATGAGAGCAGCTGTGTTATTGGCACAAACACACACACACACACACACACACACACACACACACACACACACACACACACACACACACACACCTGTGTTTGCAGGTGGTTCAGATGGAGTATGTATAGAGAACACCTGGAGGGAAAGAGACAGAAAGAGAGACGAGAGACACAAAGAGAGCACCCATGGGGCTTTTTACAATGTAAACCAAGGACTTAATTATAGTTGTGCAGATAAGAAGGGAAAGGGGATCTCGAGTGTGTGTGTGTGTGTGTGTGTGTGTGTGTGTGTGTGTGTAAGCATTCCTTCCCTAAGGTTGGATTGCAGGATCTGTTCTGGCTTGTCAAGACCACCGTTTCCCACAATCCCTTTGGCATGTTTGCTAGTGCTGGAATGCCTGAATCATTTTGGTGAATCCGCTACTTTACATCATCACATTGTCAAAACCTAATGACCTAACATAGTTTACACTGCCTATCTGTTAAGCTTTTAACAGATGTTAACTTATGAGGTGTCATTTAAGGTAGTATGCTGCCTATGTAGGACACGACTCAGCTCACTAGGTTTTGAACAGAGCCTACAGAATGTTTTCACAAATGAATTGTTCAGTATTTCACGAACTGGTTCACTGAAAAGAATGATTCGTTCACTCGCGTTCACATGCTGGAAATCTCACTCATATCCACGGGAGTGTTTGATGGAGGAGATCATCATTACAGCACTCCACACACTCTCAGAAACAGACAAAAAATAAAGCGTCTCATTCACTCTCACGTTCATTCAGAAGCACTGCTGCCAGTTCTACAGGAGAAATATAATGGATCATTGAAATGTGACACAGACATCCTGTTTAATGCGGCCGTATGGCCTGAAGCATGGGAAAGAGTTACACACACACACACACACACACTCCAGGTCTCAATGTCAACGCTCTGGTCAGTTCTCACAGTCTGGACTGAAGGCAATTTTGATCCCTTCTTTTTTTATATAGTCCGTGGGGCACTAACAGCCACAAAACAGCTGGATTTCCCATCAGACACAGAGAGAGAGAGAGAGAGAGAGAGAGAGAGAGAGAGAGAGAGAGAGAGAGAGAGAGAGAGAGAGAGAGAGAATAGTGTAATGTAAACCGCTAGATTTATTTTCATTTTTACATTGTATGGGGGAATCTCACAAAAATATTTCAGAAAAAGAATATTTCAAAGATTCATTATAAAAGTATTAATATTTCACACCAAAATCTTATGAAAAAAATTATAATTTTGCATAAATAAAATCTAAATGCTAAAAAAATCTCATTCTCAATAATGTGATGCAAAATAAAAAGCCACACTATTTAAATTGTAAAGTACACTTGTATAAGTGTACATAATGGTACTATTTGTTTTATTAAAGTTAATTGCTATATTACAATGTCGATTTTTTTTAAATATCTGGGCAAGAGAAAATTATATTATTGTCATTAAAACAATGTTTTATGCAATGCAAAAAAAGATCTTAATGGTCTTAAAAATATAATTTCTGGTTTCTTTTTTAGGTAAAATAGTACCTGGACATTTGATCAAGAGGTTCAGCTGTGCATCAGCGTCTCTAACGGTTTTGGTTTAATGTAAAGCTTCTTGAATCTGAACCTGAGATTTCAGAAAGTTCCAGAAAATATTCCTAAACTCCACAGAAATGTGGGTGAAGGAGGTGGAGGGGTCGTTCTCAAGCAGTGTGTGTGTGTGTGTGTGTGTGTGTGTGTGTGTGTGTGTGTGTGTGTGTGTGTGTGTGTGTGTGTGTGTGTGTGTGTGTGTGTGTGTGTATGGTGGGGGTCTTAAAAAGCTTTAATGGCATGATAAGCCCCTTTCACAAGCTCTTAAACGCTCCTCCCTGATAGACTCCTCAATGACTGCCGTCTTTGTCCCTCTTTAAACTCCCACCGGTGCAGAAAGAAGCAGAAAGTTCAGAGCATGATCATCCGTCCCGAAATAATCCCACATTCACGTTCAGGAGGAGAAAGACTCCAAACCCTCCAAACTCGTATTGCTTTGTTTTGGCAACAGGCGGATCAGCTGATCACAGATAACCATCATCAGCCCCTGCAGACGATTGCAGAACAGACTACAAAACGCATCGATGCTCCAGGAATCTGGGAAAAACTCTTTAAAAGGATAGATCATGTTTGTTCTGTTATCATTTACACACCATCGGTTTCTTTCATGGAACACAAAAGAACATTTGTTTCATTCCGTAACTTTTTGGGGTTAAAAATTATCCAAAATACATTTTAGAGCAAGTACATAACCAGCCAGTGTTCAACACTCTCTGCTTGCCTTCGATTCAAAACGGTGAGCTTGTAATAATGTTTTTTCCGCGGGAAATTTCAGTAGCACCTCACTGCAGTACACGAGATCCAGGGGGCGGAGTTGGATCCAGATCCAACTCCTCCCACCTTACATATACCTAAACCTACCAATCTCCACCACTTAGATCTGGATCCAACTCCTCCCCCTGGATTTCATGTTCTGCAGTGAGGACCATCTCGGAAATTTGCGTCTTTGCGTGATTCCGTCACATCTGTCCACATAAAGAAGAGTCTCGGCTAGTCGGCTATGATGTGTGTGGATGTCTGAGATTTATAGCCTTTTCTCACAGCACTTGATATAATTAAACTTATCAATTTGATGGCGGATCCAGAAAGGTTCAAACGACAATCACCAACTGGAGATTCACCCGCTGTAAGACTTCGGAGAAAAAAAGAGACTGACACCGGCCCGTGCGAAAACAAGGATAAATATCGGAAGGGCATTAGTCACGCAATGCTGATGTTGTTAACATGAACAATTTGAGAACAAAGTATAATTTGCAAAGTATAACATTCTTATATTGGTCAAACTTCCCAAAAGTAGAATCTGTGATTGCGAATGCCAGGATTCACACCGGCAGCGACTGACAGCCGCACATTCTCCTCAAAACTTCGGATTCATCTGCGCTGTGCCGTGCCGAGGCACAACCCACGTAATGTTGATCATTCCGCGAATAACTGCAATTGCAGATTTCGAACAGAGATGGCGACAAAGAGGAAAAACTGCGGACTGCAGCTTTAAAGCAACACTAAGGAACTTTTCCTCTTCGGTCCCCCTACAGGTTGGAAGCGGAATTGCCCATTACCGCTGTCGTAAATAATTTTGTCGCACGCACGCTCGCTGTTTATCCAGCACCGGCTTTGAATGAACGATGTCCACAGACAATGTATTGCGACATCAGAAACGAAGAAAAACGAAATAATGACTATTGTAACGCTTGACATAAAGCAAGTCAAATTTGTAGTTTTCTTATGTCTCACTCAAACTGAAACACGACCCGGTTTGGCAAACTTGCATTGTGTGGTTATAGCAGATATAGGGCCGCGCAAAGCGAATCCAGAAGTGCCTTTCACCCTGTTACGACCTGATGAACCACTGATACGATTTTGGAAACATTATTTTAAGGTAAAAAAATTGACTTAGTGTTGCTTTAACAAACAAAACACACAAAAAAGCAATCGGTGATGAAGAACCAAAAAACTCCATATGTCTAGAATGCGATATTCCAAGTCTTTAGAAGTCACACATAATCTGAAATTTAAGTTTGAAGACTGAAGTCAATGGGTTTTTGATTAAATGTCTGAGATAATGTCTGTGTGTGAACACAAGCTCACGATATTTTCGTGTTTTATTCTTCGACATATACATCAGAATCTCGTGATGTTTTGAAGCTTTTATTTATCTTGAAAAAGGCATTTGCTAACATGTGTCTAGATGGGACTACTGAGGTTGTCGGATATTAAACTTCATCACACCGAACGGTTCGCTTCACAGCCTCGTCGTGTTTATAATCGAGATCCTGCAAACGGTCCTAACTCAAACATTCAGGGAAAATGTTTTTAAATAAAGATTAAAAGCGCTATCGAAGCTTAATGGTGTCATGCGACTGTGTCAAGCCTAATTTTAGCTTTTTACTTCTGCCGATTATATTTAGGCTTCAAAAGATTCATTTGTGAAGATTAAAGGGTTAGTAAAAAAAGAAAAAGAAAAAAAAAAGGTCATTATTTACTTACACTTAAGAAAGCCTAAATTCAGTCTGTACATCATATAAAGCGATCGAGTCTCTTCAGAACATTTTGACTAAACTGCTCAACCATTATAGCCTGGAAATCCAGATCTAAATCTGAAAGATGAATGGTTTGGCATCGACTAATGAAACTCAGCCAGCTCGAGGGGCGGCACCAAGCATGCATTTGAAAATCTCACTGCACGCAATTGGATAACACTACGACCAATCACAACAAGTTATCGCTTAGCTACCAGCGGAGCTAACTGGTAGATTAGACTCTCGCCGTATCCGGTCGGCAAAACAGCAAAAACGGCCTTCTTGTAAAGGAAGGATTCGAGCGTCGTCTTCTGTTCCTGTTTTAGATAAAAAGCCAAGTCTAACTCGTTCATTGTAGCGGCCAAAGCCGTTTCAAACAACTGGTGTTCATCCATAGCCATCTTGCAATGTTTACTAATGACTTCGACGTCGCAGCGCTGTCGTCATCTCGCCTCTGGCCCGCCTATATCAGATAACCCGATGTGATTGGTGCAGCTCGGATACAAGGGCATATTTAATGAGCATCATTACTCAACGCCAGAGTAAACTCGCTGAGCAACTCTGGAATTCCAGGGTACAACCATTATGGGTTAGTTAGGACAATCTCTTTATTAACTTTTCGAAGCTTCAAAGTGGAAGTTGCTTAGATTGTTAATGGAGGGACAGAAATCTCTCAGATTTCATTGAAAATATCTTCATTTGTTTTTCGGAGATGAACGAAAGTCTTACGGGTTTGGAACGACATAAGGGCGAGTAAATGGAAAAATCCTATTGTCAAACTTCAAAAACATATCATTAATTCAGTATCGGGTCTCACGTGTCTCGTAACCAATCGTAATGCGACACAACGGAATATGATTGAGTCTAAATGAGGTTCGAGAGGGCAAGGTTTTGAGCAGCGGGACTTCAGAGCGAGCAAATAATGAGTAAATGATGAGACTTTTCATTTTTAGGCTCAATGAAGCGTATCAAAACAAAGACAGTTGTCAACACATGAGGTTAATATTCGTGATGAATCAGCAGCATATTAGGAAATCTGAAATGGACTTTTCTAAACGGGGTCAGAGGCCCGACTCCAGGCGCTCCAGTCCTGTAATAATCCGTGTCTCCAGCAAAAAAACGGACATTCTGGGCAACAGTCGCTCGCTGGTGGTGAGAGAACTATTCGCTGTGGAGCCTCGACATCTGGATCCAATCTTCCACAGCCTGTCCGCGCAGCAGTGGGCGACGAGAAACATCTGGTGGAGCTGATGTCAATTACTGCGTTGTGTTTCCCTTCCGAGATAATCCATCCAACACACACAAGCGCGTACACGCTCCCACAAAAAAACAGCCAGCTGAGTGGCTAAACACAAGAACGGGGTCAACGGCGTCCAAATGCACACACTAAGAGTCAAATTTAACACTGTTTTAACACTGTTTTATGAATCTATGGCATTGCAACCACATAAAAAGAGGAATAAAAGTCGATGCCGATAAAGCATTTGCAACTGTGTGCACTGAGCATCCATTTTATTATGGCTGGGACTCAAAGGGTTTTGGATTGCTAATATGACGCAGCTCTCAGACGCTTTAAGAGGAGAAGCGTGAAGCCAAAGCGGGTCAAGATTGCCTTGTTTAAACGCTAACATCTGCTCAAACCCAAGTGGAGGAGACCCATGCCTCATTCCCCGCTCTTCTTACTCTCTCTTTCTGACGTGCACAAACTCTCCCACGCGACAGGACTGGACGCCGCGTTGCCAGCGCCGGAGACCCCGACAGCAAGAGCCAAGAGCAATTAAAGTGCTAATTCAAACCTGAAGGGCCCTTTTGTCCTGTGTTTCCTTTCTTCAAGTCAGAGGATCGGAATCTAACCAAGCCCAACACACACACACACACACACACACACACAAACTTCTCGTCTTTTAAGAGCTCCAGCCAAAGCTGAAGGGGAAAATTACACCAAAGTTCTAAAGCTTTAGGTTTCCAAATGGATTATGCACCATAAACTCACGAGAGGCTCATTAGAGAGGGATGGACACAGGCATTCATGTTGACAGGATTCTGGACAAAACTGTAAAGTTCATGTTTTGGAAATGGTCCATTGTATTACCATGTTTTTTAAACCATGTGTTTTTTAAAGAACACTAACGAAAAGTACCATGGCACCATGGTTTGGTTTGTTGGCCATTTCCCATAGTATTAGCAAGGTTTCTGGATATTTACCATGGTATTTTGGGATATACATTGGAATAGCATGAGCTATATGAGTTTCAGTACCATGGTATATTTCAAAGTACCATGGTTTTACCATCTGAAACAATTAATAAAAAAAAAATTTTTTTTAAATACTATATAAATAGTACTAAAATATTACTGACCACAGTAATAATACAATGGTAATACTATGGTACTGAAATGTATGTGCCATGGTATTTACATATAAATACAATGGCACATGCTTTTTGTAAACAAACTGGACACAGGCAATGTGATACTCACTCTCAGCTCATGACTAGTCAATCACCAACATCCAACATCTTCAACTACATCACGCCCTCAAGTGGACAAAACGATCATCACATGATCTTCAGCATCATCAGCTATCAGATGCATTAGTTATTCAGGCCAAAGAAACAAACCCCAGGGATAAAACAATGGCCTGCGTTATTCTCGAGCACGAGTGACCCCGACAGCGCTGCTGTGGCACCATGACATTTCATTGTAAACACACACACACACACACACACACACAGTGCTCCTGTAGATCAGTCCACTGAGCTGCACTAAAGTCCAGATGGTGTGAAACTTTGCTGAAGGGATTAACGCCAAATCCTCCAGTGAGACACAAGAGAGGGTCCGTCTCCGACCCTCAAAACAGATTAGAGCTGGTTTACCATGCTTTACAGACAGCTTGCCCTTACCAAGCACAAACCATTGGATTAGCATGAAAATACAGCACAGGACTTTATTTTTCATCAGTGAACTTCAAAGAATACCATGATATGCCCGCCATCATTTTAGTGTCCAAACAAACAAGCATGGGAGTAGAATGTCCACACACACATATAACATGGTAACACCACCCAAACTACAGAGATGATATCAATGTACTTCATATAGCCTTACCATGGTATATGGTACTCCAAGAATACTATAGTAATACCATGGTACTTACAGAAAAGTACCATGGTTTTTCATAAGCATATCATAGAAATCTATGCCAATGCTGTGATATTTTAAGTACCTTATAACTTGTACATTATTTATTAATAATTAAACATAATGTATTACTTTTAGTGATAGCCTATACAAAAAATAAAAGCATAAGATTATTTTGCCATTTACTGTAAATATATGAATATGGCAATCAATGGTGGCCTAACATACTGTGGTATTGCTATCTGACATCATCATAAAAATTGTACAAAATATTGGCAAATGGATCAAAAGAGCACAATTTAACACGATTAAATGATAAAGTAAACAAAAAGTCTTGTCACTAAAATTAAAAAATTAACACTTAGTTAAAAAATCCCGAAAGCTTCATGAACTGACGTTCCATTTCAATGTATTATGTTAAATTTGTTGTGATGTGCCATTTATTTTGTTTAATCTTCACACTGAACGCGTTCCAACAAATGGAACGCAGAAGAACGCGGGAGTTTCGAACGCTCGTGACCCGGAGGCGCTGCTCGTATGACGCATGCGCAGACTGACTGACTCGAAAATAATAATACACGTTTTGAGAGAACGATACATTCCAGTCAAAACAATAGCGACTGTAATAATTGTACACCATAGATGGAAAATTCGCCATATAGCACTAAATATGTGTTATTCTCGCTGTTCTGTTGATAATTTTCTGTTGACATGGCGCAATACGCCTTAGGCTACTGTAAGACAATTGCACAAAATGCTACAAAGAAACACACACAATCACTACTAGTGCACTTACACTGAAACGCGCCCGGAATCCCGACCATCCTGAGCTCTTCTCGCGCGCTGACAGACTCTAGCCGAGGTGTGTGTGTGTGTTGAGTGGTTTTGTAGTCCAGTCTCCTTCACTATAGTTCCACGGACTCGGGGTGTGTGTCTGTGTGTGTCTGATGGGGGTCTGAACACACTGATAGCATCTCTGGCATGTTTATTACTGGAGGAGGAGCTACTGTCTACATACACTCTTACAATGAATCTGGTCAGTGGTGATACCATGGTACAGTAATGCTACCAGATGTTACCTTAATGTATATTATATGGTAGCCGATTGAATGATTATAATGTCATATACCATAATACATGATTATATGATGCCATTGCATCACTTTGGTATTATTCCCAGAAAACATGGTAAAACCATGGGACGTCTCCTCAAATGTCCTACACATACATACATACATACAAAAAAACAAATACAATGATAATACTGTTCCTCTGAATTTCAGGACCCTGGCATACATTAAATATATTAAATTACACTTTTTATTATATTAAACTGAGGTTATAAAAGAATAAATATTCCATATAGGCTCTCAATCAATATGAGCTCACTTAACAGCATGTGTTATTTTAGTATTATTTACCGGTATATACATTTTTTATAATTTATATACTTATACAGTATTTATTAATATTTTAAATGAGCTTTTATTTTTATCTTTTCAAATTTATTTTATTTTAATTTCTTTAAATATTTCTATTAAGTTTTAGCTTTATTATTTTCAGATTTAGTCATTTTAGTACTTCAACATAAACTTATTTTTTTATAACATTTGTTAAAAATCTGTCCAAAATGTATATCTTATTTTATTTTAGCTTTAATTCAGATAACAAAAACAATTTTAAATAGTTTTAGTTGAAAATATCAACACTGATGTATGTTATATTTTAGAAAATAAATTAATAGAATATCTTTTAGAAGTTTTTATGGAATGCTATACATATGTATATATATATAATGGGTTCCTGAGGTGTACATTTTATATAATTATTATTATTGAATTAATTAATTAATTAATTTGTTTTAAAGAATATTAGTTTTGGTTGCATCTATAGAGTGTAAAACTATCTTTTTAAAAAATGTATGTTATATTTTAGAAAATAAATTAATAGAATATTTTTTAGATGTTTTAATGGAATGCTGTACATATGTATATAAATAATGTTATATAGGGTTCCTGAGGTGTACATTAATATATCTATATATATTAATATATTATTTTTAAAGAAAACACTTAAATTATTGGTTGCATCTATACAGTGTAAACTATCTTTAAACAAATATATATATATATATATATATATATATATATATATATATATATATATATATATATATATACATATACATATATACAACATACACACACACACACACACACACACACACACACACACACAGTATATTGTTATAGTGTTTCTGAGGTGTCTGAGAGTGTAACATGGGTCCCTGACAAGCTGACAAAGACATTGACTCATCCCTAAGAATCTCTGGAGTCTGAACTGTTTTCCTCTTCATCTCAGTGTGGATGTGGCTCAGACTGAACTGTTCATCCGTGTTGTTTGCGTCTGATAGACAGAATGAGACTCTCTCTCTCTCTCTCTCTCTCTCTCTCTCTCCTCCCACACGAACACATGTCTCTCGCTGGAGTGCGTCTCCACCTGCTCTCACGCGTGCGGGACAGATGCTCACCAACAACAACACATTAACACCGGCCGTCCTGAGAGAGAGAGAGAGAGAGAGAGAGAGAGAGAGAGGCTGCAGAACTCTTCTGCAAGAGATGCACTGTATAAAACCAAGGGGCATTTAGTAGTAAAGCTGCTTTGAAACTATCTATATTGTTAAAAGCGCTATATAAATGAAGGTGACTTGACTTGGGTGTAACAATACATCGTGTCACAATATATCACAATACAAAAATGCAACAATGTATCGTTGATAGTGAGAATATGTGTCGTGTATAGTTCACAATAGAATGAAAATTTCTGTGAGGAACAAATTCAAGTTTTCAGAGTTTTAGTGTCAGTTCTACATTACATATATAATGTTGAATATAATGTATAATAATGCAATGGGGGAATATTTGTGTGTCTTGATAATGCCAGATGTCTGATGTAACCAGTATAAAGTGTCCTACATTATTTTAAATATCTAGTCAGTGAAAGAGTGCAAGAATATTCGTCTAAAATAATTCTGTGTTTTCAGCTTCAGAATCATGAATATTGTTATTCTGGCGTCTCTATTGTCCTGTGCTTTGGGTTTCAAGGTCAAGCCTATTCATTTACACTCCCAATGTAATACCAAATTGAGCATTTTTATCAAATTTTGTTAACCTTTTATCATATGTCTGGGAGTATCGCAGTAATATGGTCTTGTGAGTTCAGTATCGTGACATGAGGGAACCGTTACACTCCTGTCATCTAGTGCTAACTCAACAGATGCTGAACATGAAGACAGTCGGGATCATGAGGAGATTCTCAGCACACCTGTGTGAACTTGAGGAGAGCTGACCAGGTAAAGTCCTCAGCTGGTGTGTGAAGAGAGAGAGTGTGTGATGAGGACTGATGAGTGAGCAGGTTCAGACAGACGGAGGAGTGTGTGGTCTGTGAGTGTGTCACGTGTGTGACCCGGCAGGCCTTTGTGATGATAATTTGTAACGGGCAAATGAAGCAGCGTGTCAACAAAGACAGAAATGCATTAGTCCGAATGGCAGAAGTCGCCCTGCTGATGTGACTCGTGCCAGCGTGTGTGTGTGTGTGTGTGATTGACAGCTGGGCTTGTGTCTCTGAGTGTGTGTGTCTTTGTCACTGGTCTATTTAGTGCATTAGCAGGTCTTTGACAATGCAACAGCTTTCCATCACGACCCCCAGCTCTTATTCTCCTGCTGTTCTTCTCCTGTGTGTGTGTGTGTGTGTGTGTGTGTGTGTGTGTGTGTGTGTGTGTGTGTGTGTGTGTGTGTGTGTGTGTGTGTGTGTGTGTGTGTGTGTGTGTGTGTGTGTGTGTGTGTGTGTACCTGCTGTTCTCCTGAGGTCTGAGCAAAGGCCCGGGGTCACAGAGGTCAGCAGGCAGACGCCTGGTTAACCCTCCAGGGTAAAGACATACACACACACACACACACACACACACACACACACACACACACACACACACACACACACACACACACACTTCAAGACAGTAAGGTTATATATGAGCAGATGGACACCAGGGACGGCTTATCGTACGCTGACATACAGCTCCTCCTCAGCACAAACATATGCATTTACATTTCATTTTTATCAGGCAAAAACACACACACACACACACACACACACACACACACACACACACACACACACACACACACACACACACACGCGCACGCGCACACACACACACACACACACACACACACACACACACACACACACACACACACACACACACACACACACACACACACACACACACACACTCTCTCTCACACACACACACACACATATACAGTATTAGTGTTATTTTAGTATAATTTATTTTCTATTATAGTTGAATTCATATTTTGAATTAGCTTTTATTTTTATATTTTCTGTGTTTATTAATTTTTATTAAATTTGTGTATTTTTATTTATATTTAGGTTTAATAAATAATAAACATCCCGGTTTAAGTTTGAGTATTATTAGTATTGAATATTATTTATCTCCATTTTCCAGTTTATTTAATTTTAGTGCTTATTTCTGTTCAGCATTTATATTTTTTGTTTATTTTAGGTTTTTTCATCACATCTTTTATTTCAATGAACATGGAACAACAATTCTTTTTTTTATCCAGATTTAGGTCCACATATATATGAATGTATAAGGATAAAGGCAGGGTCCTGTGACTGCTCCCCGTTCCTTTTAGCCTTTTCCCGATGTTTCTAATACCCCAGTAACACTTTACAATAAAGGATCATTTATTTATATATTTAACATGAGCTTACAATGAAAAATGAACTCTACAGCATTTATGAATATTAGTCAATGTTAATTTGACTAAAAGTTGTATCTGTTACATTAGTTAATGCAGCGTTTTAACATTAACGATTAAAAATGTTTTATATATAATTATAAATTAAGGAATTAATAAGGAATTAAAGACTATAAAGAACTTAAAGAAATGTTGATTAAAACAGTTTAAGATGAAGTATAGCACATCATACTGCAGAATAATGCTGACAAACTGAGTCTATATCAGGATAAAAACATACATATACACACAGAATCATAAAAACATATCAAAAAATGAAAACATAAAACACACACACACACACACACACACACACACACACACACACACACACACACACACACACACACACAGATAGCGAGAGAAATACACAGCAAAGTTCCAAAGGCAGACGTACGACAGGTCTGAGACTCCAGACAGACATGAAGGATTATGAGAACAGATGGTGTAATGGTAGAAAACACCCAAACCAAAAATGCTAATATTCATATAACACCCCCATATGCACATAAACACACACACACACACACACACACACACACTATATTGCTATACAATGCAATGCTATATTATATGGTTTGAAAAATATTGGAGAATAAGTAAATACTATGGCATATAATTATATTGCACAGAAACAAATATAATATAATATACCATTTTTTTAATTGCTAACAAGCATTGTTCAATACTGAAGCCACATTTTTAAAACTCTTAAATAAACTCGTTCCAATAACACTGGCAAATATTCTCATTCAGAAAACACACACGTCACTCATAAACACACTGACCTGAAAATCAAAAACAGGGAGCATTACATTAATGTTGAACTTTTATTTGTAACGTCTGAATGTTTTTTATTCACATAAATATTCATTATTTTATAAGAATAAGATCTTTTCATTTTACTGTATCAGGATGTGATGTAGGTTGAAGAAGACAAAGAGGCCAATGGCTCCAATACATACGTTTTACTAATCACTCAGATATGCACATACAGCCAGAAGGTTTACACACACCAAACTCAACATAACTATGACTAGATGTTACCAGACATTAGAATGGACAAAGACTGACTGAACAGAGGGAACTAAACACAGACACTGATGAACATAAACCAGGTGACACAGATGAACACTAACTAACAGACCACAGGTGATGAAGATGAACTAATGATAACAGAGAAGACAAGTCCGATGAAAAAACAAACCAAACAGAACACAACAGTGACATACTGACTGTATTGCAGCATTAATAATGAATGAGAAACTAAGCAATTTGTTTTTGTGTTTCTATATCTTTACATATAGTTATTTACATCCAAGAAATAAAAAGTTGAAACAACAACAAAATCCGGAACAACAACAAACACAAAAAAAGATCAGAAATCAGAAACGTGTGTAGTTACAATGGTGTGTGTGTGTGTGTGTGTGTGTGTGTGTGTGTCTGTGTGTGTCTGTGTGTGTGTGTGTGTGTGTGTGTGTGTGTGTGTGTGTGTGTGTGTGTGTGTGTGTGTGTGTGTGTGTCGTCGCCGCTGTGATGGGCCGGTCATCTGTCCAGGGTGTTTTCCTCTCATATGAGACTCTGGGAAACACTCCAGCTTCCCCACAACACACAGGACAAGCAGTTTGGAAAATGCATGGAATGTACAGTATGGAATGTACAGTATGGATGTACAGTACTGTGAGGTTCTAGTTCTCCCTTGCTCTCCCACTCTTTTTCCCGATCAATGTGTCTTTCTTGATCCATGTTTCCAAACAAAATCATTCTGAAGACATCCTGATTTTAAAAAGATGACTGGAAAAATTACTACTGTAATAAAGGCTAAAAATAGGACTGTTTGTAATAATTATCATTTAATTTCATTGTAAATATTTTGCTAATATTTTATATTTCAATATAATTCCTGCAGAGTTTGCCATCACACTGATTTGAATGTGCTTTTATCAGTTTTGAAAGCAGTGTGTTAGCTAACTAACTATATCTATATCTTATATCTGCAGCAAATATAGTGTTTTGCAGAAAGTTTTTTTTGGGTGATATTGTCATTGCATGCATTTTTTTTTTATATATATAAATTATTTAAATAGAGTTTTGAAAATGTGGCTTCAGTATTGAATCATGCATGTTTTACATTTTTTTATTATTATTATTTTTTGAACAATATCAATTTACAAACTCAAGCAGGGAACAATAATATGCATATGCATGTTAAAAAATATACACAAATAACATGTAATTAAATGTCCATTTGATATCTGTGCATATAGGCCTATGCCTAAATAGGTTAGTATATAATTATTTTATTTTTTTAAACAAGCATATTTAGTACAATAAACAAAAGCATAATCTTCAAAACGCTTAAAGGGGGGTTTGAACAATCCTTGTTAGCAATTGAGAAAAACTGTAATGTTGGTTTACACATAAGTGCAGATGAGGAATGATTTCACCACTAGAGGGAGACACAGTTACTGTACATCTATTGAGGAGAGGAATCTGGAAACACTGAAGAGAAGTATACAGTTGTAAGTTGTGTTGAACAGTAAAAGAAACTTGACAACACAAAGCTTGCAGAATCAGTGGTTTATATGTGGGTCAGTGAGGAGCTCTGGGTGTTTGTGTTTGCTGAGGAACAATCCAAACTTTTCCGCGTATAAAGAGACTAATTAGAGCCTTTCTCCGGGAATTAGGTCGAATAGTTTCACACTGTACCGTCAATGCAAACGAGCTTCTTTCCCAACATTAGCAGGAGTCTGGAAATGAGCTTCAGATGAAGGGCTTCAGCTAGCCTGTGCTTCAGATCTGACAGCTGAGATCCGGAGGTAAAAATAATACACTCACAAAATATAGCATGCTAAAAATGTACTATAAATGTTATGCCAAAATACCACAGTTATGATATCAGTTATGACACACACACACACACACACACACACACACACACACACACACACACACACACACACACACACACACACACACACACACACACACACACACACACACACACACACACACACACACACACACACACACATCTATATCTGTATCTAATTGCATGTGTTCTTAATTGGCAACATTTTCATAATAATATCTTATATTTCATTGGAAAATGTATTATATAATTTCAGTCAGAATGCCTGATAAACATGCTGTAAGTCCTGGTGTCTCTACAGTGGACATGTTTGAAATCAATGAAATCAACAGAAAGTCATATTTTGATTAGAAACCCCATAACATTTTCCTGATATGTTGATTTATGACAAACATTTTGAAATGATAATTACAAAATATTAGCATATTTCCATAAGAGTTCTACATTTGATCACTAATTTAATGTACGTCATTTTTAAAAAGCAAGGAGAAGTTGGTATTTGGTATCTCTGAAAAGCCCAGAATCTGCTCTTTACAGGACGTCCAGACTGAGACATGTATTGTGCCAGAGAAAATCACTAAAATATAATGTCCACAACAGAGGACAAAAGCCTATTCCTGGAGGATATGAATAAAATAAATAAAATATATATCCTTTTTTTTTTAAATACCCCCCACACTTGTTTCTTATGTTCTAAACAATGTAATGACTTAAAAAAAAAAAAAACTTAATTCCCCCAAAAAAAAAAATATATTTATATATATTTATATATATATATATATTCTGTGTCTCAGGAGGATATGACAATAAAGTAATTTGAAAACTACAGGTGAATTGAGAATCTTAAAATATTCAATAACTCATTGAATTCAATCACTAGAAATAAGAAGCGGATAAAAACATTTCTTATATTGAAAAAAATTATTTGTAGAATTTAATGTTTACAATGTAAGATCTGTTATATGTTTCCTCCAATATCTGTTTGGCTTATGTTCGATGTTAAATGTCATTGTAAACTTTCATGAAAGTTGAGGAAAAAAAGAAGTGAATTGAGAGAGAGAGAGAGAGAGAGAGAGAGAGAGAGAGAGAGAATTTGAATTTTAAATACACCTTTATTGTAACAATTTAGTCTTGAATTATTCACACTTCATCCAATCAATTTGTATTTTTTTTTTTTTTTTTTACACACATGTATATTTAAAAAGTCAACACCAATTAATTTCTCTCATTACTTTGGTAAACAGTCAGCCAACTAGTGTGCTAACTCTACTTTTAGTCTAGCTGCCACAAGCCCCAAAAACATAGGAACCACACTTATTGCATCCTGACCTAGAAGTTTATTTTTTCTTGTTTTCCAGATTACTAATTTTGCAGTGCCAGATACAAAAAAAATAAAATTAAAGCCGAAGTCCTTTTGAGAGAGAGAGAGAGAGAGAGAGAGAGAGAGAGAGAGAGAGAGAGAGAGAGAGAGAGAGAGAGAGTAGGAGGGGGATATAGTGGAGTTGAGTTCGGGACTGCAGCGCCCGTCGCTCCGCTGGTATTCCAGGAATGTGTTGATCATGGCGGCCGCAGTGAAGCCCGTGAGGAGCGGATTGCTGGAGCTCCGCGTTACCGTTCACCACTGGATCCGCGTGCTTGCCACTCTCAGCGAGGACTCGTTCACCGTGAGTCCCGGAGAGACCGGCGAGGAGACCGGGAACAGCTGCTCGCCCGCGCCCGGAGCTGTTAACGGGGATCCGGCGAACCTCAGCGCCTCCCCGGTACCGGACACCATCACCAACGTCAAGCGAACCGTCAGAGTCACCAAACAAGAAGTCGGAGGACTCGGAATAAGTATTAAGGGTAAGACGACTAGTTTATATCGGTTATCAAAGTGTTAATAAACTTATTCTTCCCGAAGAGTTTGGAAACACTTTATGAATCATTCAGGATTCATAAATATTAGATGCTGTATTTTAAACCACTACTTCAGATCTTTTAAAATAATTTATTGTTATTTAAATCTTGGTTTCTTGGACATGTAACTTAGGCTATGGATTTCTTTTAAATAGCCTATTCGTGGTAAAGTTATGGTAATGGTAATAGGCCTATTAAAATAAAACTGATATAACTGATACCTGATTATGTAAAAACATTTATGTAAATATCGGGGGAATATCGGTAAAACCGATTAACGGTTAATCACTAATTGTATATGGGGTTTCCAGGAATACTATGGTAGCAAAATGTAAAACAACAACAAAAACAGTATTATTGTACTTTGTGCAAATTTTTTGTAATCCATGGCAATATGGTCTCAATTCTGAGAGTGCCATAAAAATATAGTACATTAATTTCAGTACCATGGTATTATCTTGCACTTTGCTGGTACTACAGTATCCTATCTTTTGGGTTTCTCGTTATTTTTAGTATCTTAAAACTCTGACAGCTGTCATATTAAGTGAAGACCTTAGAGAAACTACATTTGACCACCATATAAGTTGTGATGTTTTATAAAGATTTGCATGATGTCGCGTTACGGTTAGTGAATCATGCAGTATGTGTGTGTTCTCGGGGGTCGACAGCTGAGTGGAGAATTACCCATCATGCTCAGCTTGTCTCTGGCTTCAGATGAAAGCTGTGGAACAAGAGCAGAGAAGAGTATGGTGCTGTTTATTTTAGGGAGCCATAGAGGGACGACCTTGCCTTGAGTCTGAAGTGCAGTTGTACGTCTATATTTACAGTGCCAGAGTCTTTGGACCCGTCGTTCGAACTCTTTTGGAGAAAAGGGCTTTAGTTTTTAATCTTTCAGATCCCTCAAATATGATCATCCTCATGCAAGGAAGCCCCAGTCTAAAATTTAAAAGGCTATATATTTTCGTTTATTAAGGCCCAAATTATACTGTGAAAGATGTTATAAATATGTTAAAATAAATATTTTTTTAGTTTCTATTATGTTACATTATTTAAAAATTTCAACACACTATAGTACTGTTCTGTAGGGATGCACCGATATGAAAATTTTGGCCAGTACCAGTACCTACTACCGATAACCGATAATTCTTTATATTTAAAAGCAGATAACCGATATATTGGCCGATAAATCTAAATCCAAATTTTTATGTAATTTTTGAGAGCCTGAATTCAAAAACTAAAGTTTCACCATTAAAATCCACGTCCCAAACACACAATTTTATGTTACAGTAGCCGATATTACAGACTTGCGCTTCACTGTATTTTCCTTTTTTGAAGTGATTCCAGTCATATTTCAAGCAATTTAAAACCATCATGTTGAACAGTGCGCATCTGAAGTGTCTCAGCTGAAGGAAATAATACATTATTTATCAGCTTTAATATATCGGCCAAATTTTCTTATCGGGCCGATAACGATAACATTAAAAATGAACCGATATCGGCCGATACCGATATGGTGGTCGATATACCGTGCATCACTACTCTACTGTATTATTTAATTATTTAAATAATTAATATTATTATTTTTATTTTTTTACATTTTCCTATTTATTTTAATTCAATTTATTTATTTCAAATTTTTAGTTTTTCTTGAATTTTTTTTAATAAGTTTGGCACATGAAAACTTAACAGCTCCTCTTCTCTACTAAGAACTCTTTGCTTGTGTTTGTATTTTTATTTTTATTTTTTTCAAGCCTGAAATTATCCAACTAGAATTTGTTTACTCTATAAAGCTCATGTAGCTCCGCCCCTTTTCAGCTCCGCGCTCCTCGTGTTCCTTCTTCCGGTTTGTATTTCCACATGATGAAGGTAAGATCTTACAGATATATGAATGAGGAGCTCGTTTTAAAATCTTCCCGGTCTATGACATCTGCTTCAAACATTACAGTGCTCGTGATAACTTTCGTTAACTCTAAAATAAATAATAAATCCACTTCACCAGCTAATTAATTCTAAAGATGGATCCGCGCTTGTTTCTCTGGTGCATAAGGTCTATTGGATGTTGGAATGTCAAGTTTAATTTAAGTATTTCCCTCAAACCGTAGTTGATTTTATTACAGATATTTTGTCATGTCAGGTGTGCGTTGTATTTTCAGCTTGGCCACTAGGGGCACTATTGCAGGTGTTTATGGCCCAAATCAGCAATTCTCAACTTTTTTGTCAGACAAACCACTTAGATGTGAAATATTTATGTGAAGTTATTTGATTTTAAGGTAATATTTTAATAATTTCCCAATACATTTGCATATTCTCGGTGCTGTGATGATTGATATTGGTCAAATGACATGCAGGTAAACAGATAAACATTCAGAAAGTGTTTTATTTAGATTGTTTTTATTTCTAAATGATTCATATATTGGGCTGCACAAATCATATTGCAATTATTTAGTCATATATGGGGATTTTAACTGTGATATGGCATTTCATCTTATATGATCATAACATTTCATATTGCTGCTGCTGTAACCAACAAGACAAACATTTAGATTTTATTGCATGTACGTAAGTGATGGCCCCACTGCTCTTTTTCATTAACTTTCTGCCATGTTGTTGTGAATTAGTTTTATTGCTCAGGATTATTACCGGCAGCTCCCGAAATAACCTGTGTGATGTACCGGTTATGATGGTGAGGCCAGGACTGGAAAGAGGGGGAACTCTGAGTTTTTATCAGGAAATTTTCTTCCCTCAAATCTTGCAGCCCTGCTCGTAACACAATTCTGATGTAACACTGACATACAAAAGCCTTGTTCATTTTTTATTTATTAAATTTTTTTTTTTTACATTTATTTTATAATATTTCCTATTATTTATTATTTATAATTTAACAGTTACTACAATATATTTACTGCTATTTTTCTAAAATACTCATTTCTTATTTTACAGTGCAATATTATTAGTAATATTTCTTATTTTGTTTAATATTTTATTTGACCAATAATAAATATAATATGTATTAATCATAAAATAAGTATTAATTTATAAATACGTTTTTGCCCAAATTGTGTATTATTATATTGAAATATAATCACAAAAATTTTGCCCTGATTCCGCAATCCGACAAAAAAGCTCAGCAAACCTGGAGCTCTTAAAAAAAAAAAAAAAATAATAATTGTCTTTTTTTTTAAGGACATTTTCTTCCCTCAAATCTTGCAGCCCTGCTTGTGACACAATTCTGATGTAACACTGACATCCAAAAGCCTTGTTCATTTTTTATTTTTTTATTTAATATTTTTTTTTACATTTATTTTATAATATTTCCCCCAAAATGTTGTATAATTATATTATTTAATAATTTAACAGTTACTACACTATTTACTGCTATTTGTTACTCATTTCTTATTTTACAGTGCAATAGTATTATTATAATAGTGATATTTATTATTTTATTTTACAATAATAATTATAATATGTATTAATAATAAAATATGTATTAATTTATAAATACGTTTTTGCCCAAATTGTGTATAATTATATTGAAATATAATTTTTTTTGGATTGGATTTTAATTTTGTACGTTTTTTCAGGATTTTTTCTTACCTCATACAAAAGTCTTTTAAATTTTTTGGTTCAACTCACTCAAATTGTTATGCTGATAATATATGTTGAAATGAAAAGATTTGTGCGACATTAGAAGTGTTTTCTCTAGTGGTCTCAGACCTTTGAACACTGTGTTTGCACAAGAATGATGCAGTCAGCGTTGCATTTCAGCATTAGTGTGTTTGTGCAGGACGTCCTGGCAGGGACTGCAGCGAGAAATGATTGATAACGTGCTGGAGCTCAAGCAGAGATACCGGAGGTTGCCAACAGTATCTGGCAGGAGCCGAGATCCCACCCGCATTCGCGTCGCATGTGTCTTTAAGGGTCAAAAGGTCACTAGGATAGAAAGCAGATTAGGGGTACTTAGACGAAACCACTTCTGATACACGCTGACGATGCTGGTGAGGAAGAAGCTCACGGTCTCACAGTCAGCAAGTCTAAAACCTGGAACCACATATAAATGTTTTATGATTTATACACACCCCTGTCCTTGAATTTCTAGATGTAAGTTTAAAGCGTACGAGCCTTTTGAGACCAGCTGCCTAATTCTCATTGGATATTTCATTCAGATGCTCGAGAAAGCCACAGACCGAACCATCATCCACTAAAGAAGATATATGTGCATCTGTGGTCTGTAATATTTGGAGCACACACCCCAGATCAAGGATGAAGACGATGAAATTGTGATTGGTATCACAGTGTTGCCCATAAATCACATCAAAGTTGATTTAGAGTTGGGGTTTTTATGCAATTGTTCTGTATAGCAATGCATATATTTAACTAGTCTAGAACTAGACTTTTTGTATGTAATGATTTGTGTGGATAGTTAGTGTCTCCTCTGTGTTTGGACAGCACGATATTAGACAGTTTTCTGTAATATTCTGCAATATACAGTATATTGCAATATGAAAAAAAAAGATACAGTAATTTTCACCAGATTACTTGGACGACTATATCTGACAATAATTAATCATTCTATGATTGGGGTGATTTTGTTGGAGAGTGCAACTGTGTAAATTTTTTAAATAATTTTACAAAGCTGAAAAATTATTATATAAATATATTTGTTTGTGTGTGTGAACCATCCTCTTAGGTTTGAACTAGGGATGGGACGGTATGAAAATTTCATATCACGATAATAGTGACCAAAATTATCGTGATTGAACACTTTCATCTCGTTTTAACAAAACCGTGATAATATTGATAAAAATAACTGATGCTCACACTGAAAACATTTCAACAAGTTTTATATTTGAAAATCAACAAACAACAAATAAAACAAGCAGCTCTATTCACTTTTTTAAGCAAGATTATATTCTGTGGCATTTCCTTCCTTAAAATGACCGTCGTCAATAACAATGCGTTATAACGCAGCGCACATGTATCACAACGGACGCGCACGCGCTCTCTGGTTTCAACTTGCCGTCTTGCGTCTCCGTTTTCAATTGTATTGAACAGATTGTTTACTGAGTTTGATAATATTTTTGTGATCATGTAAGATTTAAAACATGAATCTGCCTTCCGCCATTCCTTCTCGAACAAAAAAACAACAACATTGCGCGCTGCGCCGGCGCCAGAGCTGTTGCTGGCTGGACAGGATTTACAGTGAGTTATTAAAATCGCGATAATCAAACACGGTTTTAATGATAATTCAATTTTAAACGATAATACTAACCGTCAGTACATTTTATCGTGGTTTATAGTGAAACCGGTAATCGTCCCATCCCTACTTTGGGAAGAACACTGACTCAGTAACCATAAAGCGTACAGTTTTTATCATGTGATTTTATTGTGATTAATAGCAAATAAAAAATATTAAAACAAGAAATAAATTGCAATATTTATATTAGCCTATACTGCAAAATAAAAAATAGCATTTAATAAAACAAAATAGTACAGCTGTAAAATTACAATACTAATATGTACGTCTTAATTTCCTTATTTTAAAACATTAAACCATCAAGCTTTTATTTTTGCAGTTTGCGACAGATATTTTCTCTGCCCGTTTCAGAGCGAAGCGTGGCACTGTGTTCATTTAGACGCTTGCAGATCACGATTTTATTATCACTTGATTAAGCCATATTGCAATATCAATATTTCAATATATTGTGCAATCACAAATTTTACTCTCATAGTATTTTATAGTGCAACAGATTAACATGAGATGGGAGGGAATAGTTAGAATGGTATCCTCAGACTAAAATGCCACAAAATGTTTGCATGAAAGAATTGAAAATATTTACATAAAAAGTAATTTCATTTGAATAATTACTTATGCATTATATACTCCAAAAGTCTTTCCCAGAAAGAATCTGTCTGTCCTCCTCCATGTTCTCTTTAGTCTCGATGGCCATTTTAAGTTTCTGCCAGAACGCTCGAGTATCTTCTCCAGGTTTGGGCCACCGTAGATACGTGCGTTTCTTCACTAGCTTCCGCATCCGGTCATACGGTGAAAGCTGCTGTGTGGGAATATCCTCAAGGAAAACAAGAACCAAAACGTCTTTCTGTTCATCGAAAAGTCTGAAGCTGGCCACCTGGATCTCATGCGAACACCAAACGCTTTTCAGGTAGTTGTGTGTGATCAGGCACACGGTTTTGCGGCTGTTATATATTCCGTTCATGATGTTGTCGATAATGGCCTTTCCTGGTTCGAAGTCTCTGTGATGAAGACACAATCTCAAGCCGTGTTCACCCTCCAGTTTGGGCACAAGTTCCTCCATGACCCATGGCTCCTCTTGAACATTGTAGGAAATGAAGGCGTCATATTGGAAACTAAGATGTTTTGTGGTTCGCTTCCTCTTTCCGTCATTGAGGAAAGCTAAGAAAAGTTAGTACGTATAGACCAGCTGCCACTTTAGGAAGTGGTAGATAAATGAAACGACTAGCGTGAGAATGACAATAGAAGAGCTGCAGATAAAGCAGATGAAGTCGTAATTCACATAGCAGGATTCAGTGTTGAAGGCCGCCAGATTTGTTCCGCTTAAAGAAAGGGGGTAGCGACACTTGTACCTGTTCAGGTAAAGCACCTGTGTGGCATTGTTTACGGCAGCCCAGTCAATGAACCAAACATTATTACAGTCGCACGTGAAGCTGTTGTTATGCAGTTCAAGCTGTTTAAGTTGAGGAAGAGACTGGATGATGGTTTGGTTTATCAGTTGAAGGTCATTCGTACTGGCGTGTAGGCTTTTCAGACTGGAGAGATTTGCGTCAACTAAGAAGTTCAAAGACTTAAGGTGAGATTGACCCAAATGGAGGACATGTAGGCCTGATATTGGGTGGAAAAGCCTGGATGTCAAAGCATTTCTGTTGACAAAATTATTACTTGTCAAATCCAAGTAATAAAGATTAGGAGTGTAAGTGAACGTGTCCACGTGCAAACACTCTACATTGAGGTTCCCGGCATAAAAAGCATCTAATTTTTTTAGACCTTTCAGGAGGTTTGAGGGCATGTGCTTTAAGCCTCGACGTTGACTATTAATCTTCAAAACTTTAAGTTCACTTAACATGATGAACGGTGGGTTTCGTAGCTCCACTTGACTTTCGTACGATAAGTAATTGCAACTCAGATCTAATATTTGTAGGCGAGCCATAGCGGCGAAACCCGCAAAGATTTTTGGAGTTCTTTGAGTGATTTTATTACATGCAAGAGAAATCTCTGCTAAGTTTATCAGTCCTTCAAAAGCATGTGGTTTAATTGTTAATATCTGATTATCTGTGAGATACAAGACCTGAAGGGAACGTAAAGCTTTAAATGAGAGATTTTCGAGCGTACTCAACTTATTGCCCGTTAAATCTAGGTATCGTAAGTTTTGGGGGCCGTATGTGAAGGCGTCACCGAGCATTAACAAACTATTACTGTGTAAAATAAGCTCATTGAGATTCCCTAAATCCTTAAATATACATGCATTGATTGTTACAATATCATTCCCACCCAAAAAGAGTTGCCTCAACTGTGTGAGGTTTGCAAAATCAGAGCAGTCGAGTTTTTTAATGTCGTTGAAATAAAGGTCGAGAAGCCGTAAGTTGGGGAGAACCTGAAGAGTGTCGTTCAGTTGCGTCAGAAGGTTGTTTCGTATACGTAACTCCGTCAAGTTGACTAGATGTTCAAATGATGATTTATACATGCTCAATACTCCATTGCCTTTTAGGTGTAACTCATTCAGAAGTGAACATGGTCTAAACATGTGATCGGTAAGTACAGAAAGATGGTTTCCCTCGAAGTGGAGACCCCTCAGACTAGGTGAACATGCCTTTTGTAAAAGAGTCTCCATATTGAACTCCTTCAGATAATCCAGTGCCATCCAGGTCACAGAAGTGAAACTCTGCATTATATCACCCAGTTGTTTCTCTGCAATGAGATTCCCACTGAGGTTGAGAGTCTTAATCGTGTTCAGGAAGGCCTTGTCTAGAATTAACCAATCTAGAGTATCGTTCTGGAAACAGGCTGCCAAGTCCAAGTATTCAAGACCTGGAAAAATGTTTTCCGTAATCTTGAACATTGTCAAGGGGTTCAGTGATAGATCCAGCTTTTTCAAACCGAAGAGGGCTGATGGGATGTCGCTTGAGTTGAAAACACTGAAGCGGTTCATTCCCAAGTAAAGTTCCTCCAAATGTGGAATTTGAAAAACAGACTGGAATCTGGAAATGTGCTTTAACTTGTTATTGGTAAGGTTTACAAACCTCAAGTTTGAAAGTGTTGCAAACGACTGGTTTTCGATCACCTCAAGGTAATTTGAGTCGAGTCTTAAATGGGACAGATTTGCAAGACCACTGAGCAGTTTTGTGGCCACAGCTTGTATTTTATTGTTGGACAGGTTGAGCTCTTCCAAGTTTGGTAGGTCACTCAATGCATTGTTGGTTATTTCAGATATCCTGTTGTGAGACATGTTTAAAATGATAAGGTTTGGAAGTCTGATGAAATCCCCTTCATTGATCCGAGTGATGGAATTGCAGGAAATATCCAAATCGACAGTGTTTTGTGGTAACGTTGAAGGTATTCTCCTGTAGTCCATCCTGCAGCACCTCACCTTCAAATGTTTAGAGTAGTCGAAAGGGAAATATATTGTGCAGTTACCTAGAGAAAACTCATCTGTCGGGGTTATGAGGACGCAACAGTTCAAAACGAAGAAAAACAAAGAACTTTTCCAAAGTTTGTCGTTTCTCATTTTGAAGTTTCCACGTTTACTTGCAATGTTTGAAATCTCTAAACAAAAGTCTGCATTGAATTGAGAAGGAGATTATGAGGCTTAAAATGGCAACAGATGAAAACTTCTTTAATTCTTAGGCTTGAATGGCCGTCTCAAACAGTATCTTGATCTTCCCCTGTAAGACAGATTTTTGTGCATAAAAACAAATTATTCCTTAAAATTGTGCTATGAAAATTATGCATGAAAGTCCAATTTGTTACCATAGATCTGGTCTAATTTGCAATTAAAGACAAATGTATTTAGGTTGATTGTAAACTGCTTTTTTGTAAACATGTAAACTACAGTTTTATCAATTTTAAACTCTTTGCATTATTTAGTCATCCTCAGGTGAATTTTCATGTTAATATCCTGGTCTTTCGTTCACATTTTGTAATACGAGTAGCTAAAGACTTGAGCTGTCAAGCTCCGAAAAGACCAACTTGTTACCATAGCTTATAAATCTTGTCTAATTTGCAATTAAAGACAAATGCATTTGGATTGTAAACATGTAAACTACAGTTTTATCAAATTTAAACTCCTTTTTTATCTATGACTGAAATATTTGTTTTTGTGCAATTAGATTGGCATATCAACTCTTAAGAGAATGACTTTGCCACCTGCTTGATCTAGTTATCAGTATAAAAAAAATATTCCTTACCAGTTTGTCCATATTTTTCAGTGGCACCATGCAACCCATCAGAAAAGTTTGAAAGAAGAAGGTATTTGAGTAAATCCTTTTGTGGTAATGCTTAACTTTACAGGATGAGGCGTCACTGTCACACTATCTGGTTATTTGCAGGCTTCTTCTTGATTTCAACAAAGATTGGTCATCTTTGTCAGCACATGATTAAAAAAAGATTGTTAGACCACAGAGGCGTTTTTACTAAGTTAAGAGAAACTTACTTTTAGATGTACTGTGGCCAGTTGCACAATCTGCAGACTAGTCTTACAAGTTAGTCATAAAACTTTCATAACTTCAGTTACATTAAAAATGTAGATTGGTCTAATTTTATAACCAGAAAGTAAGGCTGATTAGCTCTTACTAACTGCTGGTTGGTCATGCTAGTTCTTAAGACACAGACATAATGTCTATGTTTATGCAACTGGCCCATGGTTCTCTTAGATGTTCTTGTTCATCTACAAGTAAAAACTTGGAAGAGAAATTTTAGTGTATGCATATCAAAAAAATGTGGCTATTGTAATTTACCACATTTGTATGTTGTTTTACAGGCGGTAAAGAGAATAAGATGCCCATCCTGATCTCAAAGATCTTCAAAGGGCTGGCAGCGGACCAGACGGAGGCTCTTTACGTGGGCGATGCGATTTTGTCCGTGAACGGGAACGACCTCAGAGAAGCCACTCACGATGAGGCTGTACAGGCCCTGAAGAAAACAGGCAAAGAAGTCATTCTGGAAGGTAAGACAGAGCTGATTGTTTGGCTTGAAGGAATAGTTCAGGAATATGTCATTATTTAGTCATCCTCGTGTTGTTGGTCCTTGGAACACAAAAGGTGAATTTTCATGTCTATGTCCCGGTCTTTCTTTTACATTTTATACTACGAATAAGTAAAGACTTGAGCTGTCAAGCTTCAAAATTAAAAACTTCATATGCATTTTTCTCTGCTGAAGTCATACTGTAAGGAAAAGGCCCAAATTTAAGTCATTATTCACTGGAAATCTAAAATCCTAACCTACTGTAACTTTCCTAAGCATTCATGAGAGAAGTAGTGACATCTGACACATGAACAACAAGTTTTTATAAGTGTGATCCAGAGTTATTATCATTAAAGGGTTAGTTCACCTCATGTCATTGCTGAAGCTCAAACGTGATGCGTAACGCGAGAATGAACCTCATTGGCTCTTGCTGAAGCTCAAATGTGATGCGTAACACGAGAATGAACCTCATTGGTTCTTGCTGAAGCTCAAATGTGATGCGTAACACGAGAATGACCCTCATTGGTTCTTGCTGAAGCTCAAACGCGATGCGTAACACGTGAATGAACCTCATTGGTTCTTGCTGAAGCTCAAACGTGATGCGTAACACGAGAATGAACCTCATTGGTTCTTGCTGAAGCTCAAATGTGATGTGTAACACGAGAATGACCCTCATTGGTTCTTGCTGAAGCTCAAACGTGATGCGTAACACGAGAATAAACCTCATTGGTTCTTGCTGAAGCTCAAACGTGATGCGTAACACGAGAATAAACCTCCCTGGTTCTTGCTGAAGCTCAAACGTGATGCGTACCACGAGAATAAACCTCATTGGTTCTTGCAGAAGCTCAAACGTGATGCGTAACATGAGAATGAACCTCATTGGTTCTTGCTGAAGCTCAAACGTGCTGCGTAACATGAGAATGAACCTCATTGGTTCTTGCTGAAGCTCAAATGTGATGCGTAACACGAGAATGACCCTCATTGGTTCTTGCTGAAGCTCAAACGTGATGCGTAACACGAGAATGAACCTCATTGGTTCTTACAGATGCTCAAACGTGATGCGTAACACAAGAATGATCCTCATTGGTTCTTGCTGAAGCTCAAACGTGATGCGTAACACGAGACTGAACCTCATTGGTTCTTACTGAAGCTCAAAGGTGATGCGTAACACGAGAATAAACCTCATTGGTTCTTGCTGAAGCTCAAACGTGATGCGTAACACGAGACTGAACCTCATTGGTTCTTGCTGAAGCTCAAATGTGCTGCGTAACACGAGACAGAACCTCATTGGTTCTTGCAGAAGCTCAAACGTGATGCGTAACACGAGACTGAACCTCATTGGTTCTTGCTGAAGCTCAAATGTGATGCGTAACACGAGAATGACCCTCATTGGTTCTTGCTGAAGCTCAAATGTGATGCGTAACACGAGAATGACCCTCATTGGTTCTTGCTGAAGCTCAAATGTGATGCGTAACACGAGACAGAACCTCATTGGTTCTTGTTGAAGCTCAAACGTGATGCGTAACACGAGAATGAACCTCATTGGTTCTTGCTGAAGCTCAAATGTGATGCATAACACGAGAATGACCCTCATTGGTTCTTGCTGAAGCTCAAATGTGATGCGTAACACGAGACAGAACCTCATTGGTTCTTGCTGAAGCTCAAACGTGATGCGTAACACGAGAATGACCCTCATTGGTTCTTGCTGAAGCTCAAATGTGATGCGTAACACGAGAATGACCCTCATTGGTTCTTGCTGAAGCTCAAATGTGATGCGTAACACGAGACAGAACCTCATTGGTTCTTGCTGAAGCTCAAACGTGATGCGTAACACGAGAATGAACCTCATTGGTTCTTGCTGAAGCTCAAATGTGATGCGTAACACGAGAATGACCCTCACTGGTTCTTGCTGAAGCTCAAACGCGATGCGTAACACATGAATGAACCTCATTGGTTCTTGCTGAAGCTCAAAGTGATGCGTAACACGAGACTGAACCTCATTGGTTCTTGCTGAAGCTCAAACGTGCTGCGTAACACAAGAATGATCCTCATTGGTTCTTGCTGAAGCTCAAACGTGATGCGTAACACGAGACTGAACCTCATTGGTTCTTGCTGAAGCTCAAACGTGATGCGTAACACGAGAATAAACCTCACTGGTTCTTGCTGAAGCTCAAACGTGATGCGTACCACGAGAATAAACCTCATTGGTTCTTGCAGAAGCTCAAACGTGATGCGTAACATGAGAATGAACCTCATTGGTTCTTGCTGAAGCTCAAACGTGCTGCGTAACATGAGAATGAACCTCATTGGTTCTTGCTGAAGCTCAAATGTGATGCGTAACACGAGAATGACCCTCATTGGTTCTTGCTGAAGCTCAAACGTGATGCGTAACACGAGAATGAACCTCATTGGTTCTTACAGATGCTCAAACGTGATGCGTAACACAAGAATGATCCTCATTGGTTCTTGCTGAAGCTCAAACGTGATGCGTAACACGAGACTGAACCTCATTGGTTCTTACTGAAGCTCAAAGGTGATGCGTAACACGAGAATAAACCTCATTGGTTCTTGCTGAAGCTCAAACGTGATGCGTAACACGAGACTGAACCTCATTGGTTCTTGCTGAAGCTCAAATGTGCTGCGTAACACGAGAATAAACCTCATTGGTTCTTGCAGAAGCTCAAACGTGATGCGTAACATGAGAATGAACCTCATTGGTTCTTGCTGAAGCTCAAACGTGCTGCGTAACATGAGAATGAACCTCATTGGTTCTTGCTGAAGCTCAAATGTGATGCGTAACACGAGAATGACCCTCATTGGTTCTTGCTGAAGCTCAAACGTGATGCGTAACACGAGAATGAACCTCATTGGTTCTTACAGATGCTCAAACGTGATGCGTAACACAAGAATGATCCTCATTGGTTCTTGCTGAAGCTCAAACGTGATGCGTAACACGAGACTGAACCTCATTGGTTCTTACTGAAGCTCAAAGGTGATGCGTAACACGAGAATAAACCTCATTGGTTCTTGCTGAAGCTCAAACGTGATGCGTAACACGAGACTGAACCTCATTGGTTCTTGCTGAAGCTCAAATGTGCTGCGTAACACGAGACAGAACCTCATTGGTTCTTGCAGAAGCTCAAACGTGATGCGTAACACGAGACTGAACCTCATTGGTTCTTGCTGAAGCTCAAATGTGATGCGTAACACGAGAATGACCCTCATTGGTTCTTGCTGAAGCTCAAATGTGATGCGTAACACGAGACAGAACCTCATTGGTTCTTGTTGAAGCTCAAACGTGATGCGTAACACGAGAATGAACCTCATTGGTTCTTGCTGAAGCTCAAATGTGATGCATAACACGAGAATGACCCTCATTGGTTCTTGCTGAAGCTCAAATGTGATGCGTAACACGAGACAGAACCTCATTGGTTCTTGCTGAAGCTCAAACGTGATGCGTAACACGAGAATGACCCTCATTGGTTCTTGCTGAAGCTCAAATGTGATGCGTAACACGAGAATGACCCTCATTGGTTCTTGCTGAAGCTCAAATGTGATGCGTAACACGAGACAGAACCTCATTGGTTCTTGCTGAAGCTCAAACGTGATGCGTAACACGAGAATGAACCTCATTGGTTCTTGCTGAAGCTCAAATGTGATGCGTAACACGAGAATGACCCTCACTGGTTCTTGCTGAAGCTCAAA
This sequence comes from Leuciscus leuciscus, assembly GCF_965113295.1. Lineage (NCBI taxonomy): Eukaryota > Metazoa > Chordata > Actinopteri > Cypriniformes > Leuciscidae > Leuciscus > Leuciscus leuciscus. Next base: position 2,194,690 of record NC_138738.1, on the reverse strand, counting down.
CGCGATGCGTAACACATGAATGAACCTCATTGGTTCTTGCTGAAGCTCAAAGTGATGCGTAACACGAGACTGAACCTCATTGGTTCTTGCTGAAGCTCAAACGTGCTGCGTAACACAAGAATGATCCTCATTGGTTCTTGCTGAAGCTCAAACGTGATGCGTAACACGAGACTGAACCTCATTGGTTCTTGCTGAAGCTCAAACGTGATGCGTAACACGAGAATAAACCTCACTGGTTCTTGCTGAAGCTCAAACGTGATGCGTACCACGAGAATAAACCTCATTGGTTCTTGCAGAAGCTCAAACGTGATGCGTAACATGAGAATGAACCTCATTGGTTCTTGCTGAAGCTCAAACGTGCTGCGTAACATGAGAATGAACCTCATTGGTTCTTGCTGAAGCTCAAATGTGATGCGTAACACGAGAATGACCCTCATTGGTTCTTGCTGAAGCTCAAACGTGATGCGTAACACGAGAATGAACCTCATTGGTTCTTACAGATGCTCAAACGTGATGCGTAACACAAGAATGATCCTCATTGGTTCTTGCTGAAGCTCAAACGTGATGCGTAACACGAGACTGAACCTCATTGGTTCTTACTGAAGCTCAAAGGTGATGCGTAACACGAGAATAAACCTCATTGGTTCTTGCTGAAGCTCAAACGTGATGCGTAACACGAGACTGAACCTCATTGGTTCTTGCTGAAGCTCAAATGTGCTGCGTAACACGAGACAGAACCTCATTGGTTCTTGCAGAAGCTCAAACGTGATGCGTAACACGAGACTGAACCTCATTGGTTCTTGCTGAAGCTCAAATGTGATGCGTAACACGAGAATGACCCTCATTGGTTCTTGCTGAAGCTCAAATGTGATGCGTAACACGAGAATGACCCTCATTGGTTCTTGCTGAAGCTCAAATGTGATGCGTAACACGAGACAGAACCTCATTGGTTCTTGCTGAAGCTCAAACGTGATGCGTAACACGAGAATGAACCTCATTGGTTCTTGCTGAAGCTCAAATGTGATGCATAACACGAGAATGACCCTCATTGGTTCTTGCTGAAGCTCAAATGTGATGCGTAACACGAGACAGAACCTCATTGGTTCTTGCTGAAGCTCAAACGTGATGCGTAACACGAGAATGACCCTCATTGGTTCTTGCTGAAGCTCAAATGTGATGCGTAACACGAGAATGACCCTCATTGGTTCTTGCTGAAGCTCAAATGTGATGCGTAACACGAGACAGAACCTCATTGGTTCTTGCTGAAGCTCAAACGTGATGCGTAACACGAGAATGAACCTCATTGGTTCTTGCTGAAGCTCAAATGTGATGCGTAACACGAGAATGACCCTCACTGGTTCTTGCTGAAGCTCAAACGCGATGCGTAACACATGAATGAACCTCATTGGTTCTTGCTGAAGCTCAAAGTGATGCGTAACACGAGACTGAACCTCATTGGTTCTTGCTGAAGCTCAAACGTGCTGCGTAACACAAGAATGATCCTCATTGGTTCTTGCTGAAGCTCAAACGTGATGCGTAACACGAGACTGACCCTCATTGGTTCTTGCTGAAGCTCAAACGTGCTGCGTAACATGAGAATGAACCTCATTGGTTCTTGCTGAAGCTCAAACGTGATGCGTAACATGAGAATGAACCTCATTGGTTCTTGCAGAAGCTCAAAGGTGATGCGTAACACGAGAATAAACCTCATTGGTTCTTGCTGAAGCTCAAACGTGATGCGTAACACGAGACTGAACCTCATTGGTTCTTACTGAAGCTCAAAGGTGATGCGTAACACGAGAATAAACCTCATTGGTTCTTGCTGAAGCTCAAACGTGATGCGTAACACGAGACTGAACCTCATTTGTTCTTGCTGAAGCTCAAATGTGCTGCGTAACACGAGACAGAACCTCATTGGTTCTTGCAGAAGCTCAAATGTGATGCGTAACATGAGAATGAACCTCATTGGTTCTTGCAGAAGCTCAAAAATGATGTGTAACACGAGAATGAACCTCATTGGTTCTTGCTGAAGCTCAAACGTGATGCGTAACACGAGAATAAACCTCATTGGTTCTTGCTGAAGCTCAAACGTGATGCGTAACACGAGAATAAACCTCACTGGTTCTTGCTGAAGCTCAAACGTGATGCGTAACACGAGAATGAACCTCATTGGTTCTTGCTGAAGCTCAAACGTGCTGCGTAACATGAGAATGAACCTCATTGGTTCTTGCTGAAGCTCAAACGTGATGCGTAACACGAGACTGAACCTCATTTGTTCTTGCTGAAGCTCAAATGTGCTGCGTAACACGAGACAGAACCTCATTGGTTCTTGCAGAAGCTCAAATGTGATGCGTAACACGAGAATGAACCTCATTGGTTCTTGCTGAAGCTCAAACGTGCTGCGTAACATGAGAATGAACCTCATTGGTTCTTGCTGAAGCTCAAACGTGATGCGTAACATGAGAATGAACCTCATTGGTTCTTGCTGAAGCTCAAACGTGCTGCGTAACATGAGAATGAACCTCATTGGTTCTTGCAGAAGCTCAAACGTGGTGCGTAACATGAGACTGAACCTCATTGGTTCTTGCAGAAGCTCAAACGTGATGCGTAACACGAGACTGAACCTCATTGGTTCTTGCAGAAGCTCAAACGTGATGCGTAACATGAGAATGAACCTCATTGGTTCTTGCAGAAGCTCAAACGTGATGCGTAACATGAGAATGAACCTCATTGGTTCTCACACGTCAAGCGAACATGCTTGAGCTTCCGTTTATTATAACTAATGTGTGAGTTGATGAATGTTTATATGTGAATAAAAGCCTAAATTCAATCATAAAATAAAGTGATCGAGTCTCTTTGGAAAATTTGAACTAAACTGCTCAATTCATATACAATCTCTTTATGAAGTTTGTGACGTGTCGGCAATGGTCTGAATTATTCATTCACCATGATTCCTTGAAACCTTGATCATCCACACACAGTTCACTTTACTGTTCGATTATCACTGAATTTGCACACAACCTCACACAAAACTATCATATGACTTCTATAAAATTGCAATATAGAGTCATATTAATCACTTATATGATCACTTATGGTATTTTTTGTCACTTTGGAGCTTGACAGCCCCATATTCACATTCATTGTACTGAAAAGACCATGACATACTGTATATAAAAATAAAAATAAAACGTTTGTGTTCCCAAGAAGTAATTTCCCAAGAAACTAAAGTAATTTTGTTTTGGAACAATGTGAGAGTGAGTAAATTCCTTTTCTGCAAGTGAATGTCTGTCTGAGGCTGTCTATAGTTTGCATTATAGTTTTCAACTTTGTATTGACAAATCCTAGCCTACTTTTTTTTTAGTTTGCATGCTGTTTCCATCTTCTCTTCCCCGTAGTGCAGAGGTCAGCAACCTTATCGACATGAAGAGATCAAATGGGATCTCTTCCATAAGACCTCAGTAATTGCACAAGTGTTTGGAACTAAAATCGAGAACAAGTATATCAGTGAATGATAATCTGATTAATGCATATTTTTAAAAGGCTTGATGGAATCCATAATGGAAGATGGGCTATGTAGTTTTTATGAGCCTGTGTGTGTGTGTGTGTGTGTGTGATACGCATAATGCCATATCAGCATTTTATCCCCTTTAAGAAGGCTCTTAAGAGCCAATGAAGCAAGAGTGAACAGTGTTTGCATGTAATGCTGCTCTCAGGTCCTCTGGGAAGGACCAACTTACGAGTTCAGAATTCATAATTATGATGAGATGGGCGTTCATAGTGTCAAATGAATGTTGTGACAAAATCAGAATCAGAATCAGAATGAGCTTTAATGCGTGTTTAAAACACAAGGAATTGGTCTTGGTGACATGAGCTTCCAGTGCAGAAAAAAAGTACAGGCAAAAATAGTCAAAAATAATAAATTACCCAATAATAAAGAATACACAATAAAATTAAATATAATGCTGTGCAATGCCATAGTAAAAATATCGCGTCTCTTAGCCCCGCCCTCAAACACTGTAGCTGTATCCGAGACTGGAAGAGTTTGGTTCGAGATGTTTATGTCGAGTTTATGATGCTGTTTTCTGCTGAAATTCAAATATTCTAATGTAAGCGATCGACCAATCACAACAGACTGTGTCATCTGACCAATCAGAGCAGAGCAGGCTCTTGGAAAGGCGGGGTTTAGAGAGACTGAATCTTTGATCTAACTGTTTCAGACACTGAGAGAAAAGAGGGAATGTGTATTATGAGAAAATTAAAGTGTTTTTTGACCTTGGATGCATGTAACCCTGTTGCAGGAGACTCCAAAACAAAATTAGGAACCTTTAAAATAGCATAACAAGGGAACCTTATGCTTTGGTAAAGTAAAGCCTTTTTACCAGGCCAAAAAGCCACGTGAATTTTGAGAGACAGTTTGAGAGAGTCAGAACAGGAACGTTTGCAAGCATGAAAATTCCTGTCATCCACTGCAGATTTTCCCAAAGGCCTAATTTTTAAGGGGCTCATCACACACACACACACACACACACACACACACACACACACACACACACACACACACGAGCAGCTCAGACTCTTGCAGTCGTTCTATCTCAGGGATTTACTCTCTTCTGCTTAGTGAGTTTTCTATGATCCTGTAATTGAGTGTTTGGTTCTCGCTGCACTTCTGCATCTTTCTTTTCTGCTCGCACACATTAGCCACTACATCTGCTACATTCACTCCGGTTTGATTCATTTCATAGGGGATAATACTGTGGATGTGGAGAAAAATCTCTCAGAAAAACACATTAACACACACATTTAAAGTATAAATGATTTGTCCATGCACATCACTATTTTTTAACTTCATGTTCCTGGTAATCTTGAATGAGAATAACTTCCTCTTGCAGCATCTCTTCTCTGATGATGTGGGCGGGGCTATAACCTGTCACTCAAATGAGATCAGCCAATAGCAAACCACAACCATCCAATCAATTCCTCACAGACAAAATCAAGCCCCGCCCACATTTGTTCTTGTTCCAGGAGTGTTTCACTCGGATATACGACACAATAGAGAAGAAAAGACAAGCACAACTTCCCTTTAATGCTGACTTTAACTTAATCTCAAGGTCTGATCGTGCTTTACTCGTCCTCTTTATTTTCTCTGGCCAGTTTTGTCTCTCATTTCTGTCTTTCCATCTAACGTTCTGTCATTCTTGTTGAGAGTGGGAAGATATTCTCCTGTGACATTTGAATCACATTATACATGAAGGTGTGTGACCTTCAGCTGCTCCAAATTCATTGACTAGAAAATCCATCATTCATGGGAGAATGTGTGTGTTTCTCTGTGTGTGTGTGTGTTTGTGAGTTTGAGTTCTTGTCTTGCTGACAAGGATCCTTTCTGTGCAAAATCTTCTGCGCCACATTTCCAGCCGGATTTAACGTTAAAAGTAAACAGATTCCTTCTGATTCCACATGTTAACAGCGTGTCCAAACCAGACGTGACACAACACGCTTCCAGGATTCTGTTCCTCACTGGAAGTTAAAATGCTGCATGACAAGACAAAATCTCAGCCAAATAATACATTTTCATATCTAATATACTGGAAATATAATTTTCACTGTATCAATAGTTTTGCAAACACAAGCAAAAATACACTACCGTTCAAAAGATTTATTTTGTTTTGAAATAAATTGAGTTTACACTTTTATTCAGCAAGGACGCAATAAATTGATTGAAAGTGACAGTACAGACATTTATAATGTTACAAAAGATTCTATTTCAAATTATTGCTGTGCTTTTGATCTTTCTATTCATCAAAGAATCCTGAAAAATCACTGTATCACAGTTTCCACAAAGATATGAATTGTTTTCAACATTGATAATAATCATAAATGTTTCTTGATCAGAAAATGATCATATTATAATGATTTCTGAAGGATCATGTGACACATCATGTGACAAAATTCAGCTTTAATCACAGGAATAAATTACACTTTACTATATACTCACATAGAAAACAATTGTTTTAGATTGTAATAAAATTTCAAAATTTTTACAGTATTTTTGATCAAATAAATGCAGCCTTGGTGAGCATAAAAGACTTCTTTCAAAATTAATTTAAAGAAAACAAATTTTAAAGGGGTGGTATAATGCCCTTTTCACAAGATGTAAAATAAGTCTCTGATGTCCCCGGAGTGTGTATGTGAAGTTTTAGCTCAAAATACTCAACAGATATTTTTATATAGCATGTTAAAATTGTAAATTTTTGAGGGTGAGCAAAAACGCAACGTTTTGTGTCTGTCCCTTTAAATGCAAATGAGCTGCTGCTCCCGGCACAGGGGGCGGAGCTTCAACAGCTTGCACTCACACAGACATGCACTTAAAATTTCAACAACTTTTAGCCTTTTATGTTCAAACCGGAGTCAGACAATGATGGAGAGACTCAAGAAGAAGTGACAACATGTAGAAGCAACAGGACATTTCTGAGTTGATGAATTGATGTAGCTGATGTGTAGTTATCTTCGAGTCATTGATTAGCATATTCTGTTTTGATAATCTATAAATCGCGTTGAGGGGGCGGGGTTTATGTAAATTTTAGGGTTGGTGATGTCACTATCCCGGGAGGAATGTGGTGTAGTCTCTACCAGCCGTTTTTAGTCCTTAAAAAGTGATTTCTGTAAAGAAAATATCTCCCTTTGCTTTGAACTTTGAGTGTTGTAACTTTGCAGATGTTGTTTATGCTCAAACAGCAACATTACACACTAACTACAGTTAGAAAAGTGAAATCATAATCAACCAGCCCTTTAAAAAAATCGTACAGATTCCAAACTTTTGAATTGTAGCGTAACAGTACATTATGTGCAGCATTGCTACTGTATATCATACTGATTACTGTAACACATTATGATAAAGAACACATTATGCAGTGATACATAATGCCATTTTGCATTTGAATGCAATTTAAAGTGTGAACATGTAACTTTTGCAAATGGACCATCAAGTCAAACACATTGCATTGTGAGATACAGTACGCTCTGATCATGCACTACACATCAATCATCTGGGAATCCCATGCATGCATGCAAGACACAAACTGTGTACAGTACACTGCAAAAATAGTATACTAGTGTGCGTAGAGTGCTATTCTGAACACATGAAATGCCGAGACACCACCCCTGCTGCTCTCCTGAGACGGCTTCACTCCAGCTCAGATCTTCATTCTTCTGGCCAAATTGAATATTTGCACTTAACTAAATTAAAATCATAAGCGCTTGCAGCTGTTTTTATGGCTTTCAGTCAGGAAGTGAAGTCATGCCGTATTTCTGGGATGATGAAAGTGTGATATTCACTCTAGAAAATGTAAATGTTTCTCTCTCCAGATAATTCAGTGAGATCAAGTGAGACGTTAATGAAAAGAAAAGCCTACTGAGCGACCTGACTTTATCTAAGCACACGCTGCTTATAGTAAACAGTTTAAATATGGAAACACACACACACTTACGTTCAGTCTCTTGATTCTGAAATGCATTGACACGGAGATATTTTTAAACATGACTTAACCCAGATAACAGAACGTTCTCACAAGGTTCTCTCAAAGTTATGGACATTTCAGTAACAATAATAGAACGTTCAATCAAAGTTATCTGGTCTTAAATAATGTTCTCAAAACTGTTACTACTTACTAAATGTTACTACTTGTTTCAGAACATTCGAAAGTAACATTCCCAAAATGTTATAAAATGATCAAATGTTATAATTAATTCAAAATGTTATAGAATTATAAAATTGAATGTTCCTTTAACATTCACTTAACCAAAAAAAGTTTTTAAAATGTTTACGAAATCTGGGAACATTCAGAAAAAAAAAATTCATAACTTAATTGAAATGTTAGCTAAACGTTTTTAGGCCTTATTTCGGTAACACTTTACTTAAAGCCTTTATGTATAATGCATAATAAAGGTATTCTTTATGTATAATGCATTGTATCTTTTCATAAACGATTGTAACATGACTTAACCCAGATAACAGAACGTTCTCACAAGGTTCTCTCAAAGTTATGAACATTTCAGTAACAATGATAGAACGTTCAAACAAAGTTATCTGGTCTTTAATAATGTTCTCAAAACGTTAGCACAAAAAACATTATTTATACATTTTAGTTTTTTACATTTTTAAATGTTACTACTTGTTTCAGAGGTATTCTTTATGTATAATGCATTATATCTTTTCATAAACGAAAATATTTGTAGATTCCTTGTTACATCTGAAATTGGTTTTATACTTTCCAAAGGCAAAACACAAGTATCATATTGAATTTACAATTATACTGTAGTTACAATTATTCATGAGATCACACAGTTCCTCATTAAAGGGCATAATAATTAATGCATTAAAAATACTTTTAGAATGTTACCCATATTTTTGCATTATAAAGGAATGTATTATGTGCATTATGTCCTTTCATAAACAAAGTTTTAATGCACTATACAGGCATAACATTATATTGCATTATAAACGTGGTTACAATTATTCATGAGATCACACATTGCATCATAATGTGCAATACAAATTATATTAAAGAAATTCTATAAAGCTGCTTTGAAATAATAGTGAAAAGTGAATTGAATTATAAGGCATAATTAATGCATTAAAAAAATACTTTTAGAACGCTACTCATATTTTAGTAAGTGCTTTTTTGGGACTGCATCAGTGTGTGTCCTGTGGTTTTGCGTGTGTTTTCAGGAACATTTTTGTGTAGGCGATGAGCGGCATTCCTGGCACAGCGTGTTTCGGGAGTCACGGTGTATAGCCAATCCGATGGATTCCCGACGCTCCCACGGAAACCAGAGGGCCAGGGCCGGGCCGTCGGGATCTGTTGTCTTTGACGTGGCTCCAGGTTCTTGTGTTTGTCCAGTCAGGCATCAAGAACAACCGCATGCTTCCCTGTCGCCCGATCCGGGCCTCGGCACCTGGAAACAGAACGACCCGAGGCACCAGCTGGAAAAATCTGCATCTCGTCTGTTAAAGGATGAGCGCTTTGTGTCCCAAAGGCCAGGAATGTAGACGTTTAGATCAGCAGTGGCAGCACAGACAGATTTATATCTGGGGTTTCTTTTGCCTTCACTGTGTGTGAAACGCTTAAACCCACAAACACTTCAGGCGAGTGCACTGGGAAAAACAAGAACGCCATTTCTGTTTAAATATGTGTGAAATTTAATTGCAGTTTGTGAGTGAAAATTGCTTTCACTATCATGTATAATAATATTGCATTGCTTTGTCTTTCACTTTATATGTTACAGTGAAGTATCAGTGTTGTTTGTCTTAAACAATCCTTTGGAGAAAGAAACAAATGAATTACTTGTGATCAAATATACAGGATTTACTACTAAACATTTTCACAAATAATTACACAGAAATGGCGAGTAACATCAAATTAAACATGACATTTTGAAGTAGAAAGAGTGAAGTGTTCACGCCACAACTATTACTATAACGATAACAACACAGAGAAACCATATGTGACCCTGGATCACGTCACCAGTCACGAGTCGCACGGGTTTATCTGTGGCAATATCCAACAATACATTGTATGGGTCAAAATTATAGATTTTTATTTTTTGCCAAAAATCATTAGGATATTAAGTAAAGATCATGTTCCATGAAGATATTTAGTAAATTTCTTACCGTAAATATATAAAACATTTATTTTTGTGAGTGAATGCAGCACAATCGCCAACAGAAATGAAAAACTTTAAAGGAACACTCCACCGTTTTTTGAAATAGGGCTTATTCACTTTCTTTCCTACATTTAGATAGGTGGGCAAATGCATTTTTGTCTCAGTGCATGCATTGTTTTAGTTTGACAGGGTCGGCGCTAGCTTAGCTTAGCACAATGAATGGAATCCTTTGTTGCCAGCTAGCATGTCCTGAGTAAAAGTGATATAAAAAATTTAAAAAACCCACCTAATTACTTCTTGTGGCCTGCGTATTCACAACAAGTACAAATAGCGATGCAGATTAACACTAGGCGATTTCCTAGGCAGATATTGACTTATATATTAAGGACTATATTAGGGGGAAGCACAGGCGAAGCACTGCTACTTGGGCGTGATATCTCTGCGCCCAAGTAGCAGTGCTTCACCTGTGCTTCCCCCTAATATAGTCCCAAGTCAAAATCTGCATAGGAAATCGTCTAGTGTTAATCTGCATCGCTATTTGTACTTGTTGTGAATACGCAGGCCACAAGAAGTAATTAGGTGGGTTTTTAAAAAAATGTTATATCACTTTTACTCAGGACATGCTAGCTGGCAACAAAGGATTCCATTCATTATGCTAAGCTAAGCTAGCGCCGACCCTGTCAAACTAAAACAATGCATGCACTGAGACAAAAATGCATTTGCCCACCTATCTAAATGTAGGAAAGAAGGTGAATAAGCCCTATTTCAAAAAACGGTGGAGTGTTCCTTTAAAGGAGATTTTCTCAATGTTTCGATTTTTTTTTTTGCACCCTCAGATTCCAGATGTTCAATAGTTGTATATCAGCCAAATATTATCCTATCATAACAAACCACACATTAATGGAACGTTTATTTATTCAACTTTCGCGGTCTGCACTTTCTTTTCTCTGCACAGCTCAGCTGACACAGGGAAATACACGTGCTAGAAGAGTTTTTGTTTTGTTGTTTTAAAAGACCATCAAGCGGTATCTCTGGTCGTAATCAGTCCTTCACTGACCAATCAGCGTTCATTAGCAGAATGCTAGCGTGTTATGGGCAACAACAACTCAACCTGTAAGAAATCAAAAGGACATAAGTACTCGTTCATTCAACTTTCGACCTATAACCCATGTTGAACTTCCAAAACCTACAATCAAATCTGAGATTTCTCAACGGCAATCGGGTGAAAGAGACAAATTTAGCCGTATAGCCCCATAGACTCCCATTCATTTTGCACTCATGGGCGATCGCCCCCAGTGGAACTCTGGTGGAACTACGACCAAAATTCGGTACAATAGGACTTAATAGGGAGTGGCCAGGCTCTCCGTAGACGGGCTCTGGTTATAGTCAGTCTTTTGGTTTGAACGGGCCTTTGATTGTAGGCAAATCTGAGCACATCTGTTCTGAAACTCTCGTGGAAACATGAAATTACTGGAGCTTTTTTAGGAGAAACATCTCGGAAGACTTCAAGTCTCAATTCGCTTGTCCGTTTAGGGGAAAACATAAAACATGAGATACTAAAGTGATTTCAAAATGCATGAACAAGCTTACTTGCGTTGTGCTGTGAATTGCAATCTTATGCATTTTCATAATGCACCGATGCACAAGTCGAGTGTTTGCATTCGCGTACTAAAAGCAGAGATGTGGAGCTGAATCTAACATTGGACTTGATCCGAACATTTGGTTTGGGTTAAACCAAATCATCCAAAGATGAGCTGTATTTTTCCGCCTGTTACTCATCAGAAAAATCATGACCTCCTCCCTGTTTCCTTCCTTTGCTTTTCTTTTTTCCTACCGTTTCCACACTGAAAACCAATGACATTACAAGACCAGACTGCTCCCAATCATCAGAACACACACACCATTTCCCTTTCATTTCAGGAGTGAGACGAAACAAAGACTTCTGTTTAAAGCCAATCTAAAGTGAAACAGCATGTGGGGATGGGACTTGATATTAATAAAGTACACGTTGACGTGGTTCTCGGGTGTTTCGTGTTCCCTGTTAGCTGGGATACTCATGACAACTCCTAAAATTTAGGAGAAAAATCTCAATCAAAGTTGATTCTGCACTGAGAAATCCACGAGCTGTGAAAGAGCAACTTCTGCTCTTTAATGTTTCCTCGGAAAAAATGCACATCGAATGGCAATTTTAATTCCACAAAGGCTATTTAGTATCAGCTCCCGAAGGGCTTTTGTGCCGACAAAATCCTTCCGTCTATAAATAGCCCCAGAATCCTCTAATCTAAACCTCTGACCAGAGTCTTTTGTTGATGTGATTAATGTTTGGTTGGAGATGCGAGACTATTGAAGACTTGAATTATGAGAACGCGACAGCAGGAGTGTGTGATGAGTGTGTGTTTGTGACACGTGAGGATAAAGGTGACGAGTGTCGTTTTATCTCGGTGTGTTTTGGTTTTTGTCGACTACGCATGAGAATCAGAGACATTGCATACGTGTAAAAGTGTGTTTAAACAGATGCGAGAACGAAAGCCAATCACAATCCAGTATGCAAATGTTGTGATGTCATTATAGTGCTGTTGTATATTAATGCTGAACATTCTCACAAAGTCAGTGGGATATTTTCAAATCTTAAAACATATACATATACATATACACCTGAGACTGAATATATCTGCGGAACAAAATCTGATTGTAGTCATTAAGCAGAAAATCAAACTGCAAATTACTTTAATTCTAGTATATATTGAGATGGCAAATGTATAAAAAAAAAAAAAATGTTTCCATGAAATGGGTTTGCAATCCATTTTACTGCTGAAATGAATGTATTTCCAAAGGAAACAGGACATTAAAATGAAAAAAGTAAGCATTAAAAAAACGATCAAATTAAACGCGTTTATAATGTTACAAAACATTTCTATTTGAACTTTCTATTCATTTGAATCCTGAAAAAACAAAAAAACATTACGATATCAATCAGCACAACTGATAATACACTGATAATAATCATAAATGTTTCTTGAGCATCAAATCATCATATTAGAGTGATTTCTGAATGATCATGTGACACTGAAGACTGGAGTAATGATGCTGAAAATTCAGCTTTGATCACAGGATATAAATTACACTTTACTATATATTCACATAGAAAACAGCTGATTTAAACTGTAATAATATTTCACTGTTTTACAGTTTTTACTGTATTTGTGATTAAATAAATGCAGCCTCTGTGAGCAGAAGAGAGTAAATTGCTGTTTGACTGCTTGGTAACATTAACCAATTGTTTTTTTAAAGAATAACGACACTGATGAATCATTCACATTAAGACCAGGAACAAGTATTAAGAAAGTCAATATAGTTAACTTGTGTCAACTTGAGTTTGTATCTCCTTTAAAGAGTGGGTGAGGCTGTATCTGCTGAGTGTGTGTGTGTGTGTGTGTGTGTGTGTGTGTGTGTGTGTGTGTGTGTGGTCAGCAGGTGAAGGATTGAGGAATTCGGACACAACATGTGTGAAAACAGACTGTGTGTGTGTGTGTGTGTGTGTGTGTGTGTGTGTGTGTGTGTGTGTGTGTGTGTGTGTGTGTGTGTGTGAGATACTCAGAGCGTCTGGAGTCACTACTGTAAAGGTATTTATAGAGCGAGAGAAAGACTGTGTTTGTTCGTGCTGTATGTGCTGAGTAGGTGAAGTGTGTTCGGGAACGAACTGACGGCTGAGATGAGCTCTATTCTGAGCGAGGAAGCCCCTCTCAGCCTGTGTCACTCGCTCAGAGAGAGAGAGAGAGAGCGAGAGAGGGAGTGAGAGAGAGAGAGAGAGAGAGAGAGAGAGAGAGAGAGAGAGCGAGAGAGACACTTCAGCCTTTACAGTGAAACTCAATCTTCTCCCCCATAGTGATGTCTGCTATCTATAACCATCGTGTGTGTGTGTGTGTGTGTGTGTGTGTGTGTGTGTGTGTGTGTGTGTGTGTGTGTGTGTGTGTGTGTGTTACTAGCAGTGTTGAGGAACTTAACTACATTAAGTATCGTGATAATTCACGCAGCTTTACAGTTGACTGAGCTTACGCAATTATCTATCTATCTATCTATCTATCTATCTATCTATCTATCTATCTATCTATCTACAAATGTCTCAACTCTCATTATGTAAGTCTAAAGTCAAAATCATTCTTGTGAATAATTCATTTAGGAATGTACCAATGAACAGATTTATATACTGAATATATATATATATATATATATATATATATATATATATATATATATATATATATATTCAACAGCTGTAGTTTTGACATCTAAATTTGATTCTACAACTATAATGTTTTGACCTTTGAATTGTACTACCTATCTGTGACCTTTCACCTTTTCAATTTTAATCAGACTCTTATCTCTGAATGTCAAACTCTGCTGGTCGAAAGGCTGGAGTTGTTGAATAAAATTGGGAGAAATTACAGTATGTGGACTTTTTAATGCATTTTGCATTTTTTTTTTATGCATTTTGCATTGTAGCTTTAACATCCCTGAACAGTGTGTGTGTGTGTATGTGCCCAGAACAGACTCAGATATTCAGCATGCCAGTGTCATATATTCCCGGTGGACTTTTATGTTGTTTCCTGTTGTGTGTTTTGCTGTGTAGTTTTTCATGTTGATTTAGTTCTCCAGGTGTTTCCCATTTAACCACGCCCCTCGTTATCTTGTGTAGCTCGTTTGTGTGTGTGTGTGTGTGTATGTGTATGTGTATATAGTGCGTGTGTTTCACTCGTGGTTTGGCTGTTGTTGTATGAGTTTGTATTGTTGTTAAACTTCCTAGCATTTAGATTCTCTCTCATGCATGCTCGTTTCAGGCTAGTATTTTATTAAAGGTCCCATGACATGCTACTTTTTGTAGGCTTTAATATAGTCCTTAGTGGTCCCTAGTACTGTATCTGAAATCTCTTTCCAAAAATTCAGCCTCGGTGCAGAATTATAGCCACTACAAGCCAGTCCCAGAATGAGCTTCCTTCAGACGGGCCGTTTCGGTGTCTGTAGCCTTAAATGATAATGAGGAGGAGAAAGGCGGCGCAAGGTGGAGGGTGGGTGTGGCCTTGACCATCTTGCGCAACGGTACCATGGCGTGCATGTTTACGTTGGATATATATAGCAATGGCACGAAGACACGCAGTCTTTCAAGCATTTCAGTTTGACCCAGAATCTGATCCAGATGGAGAAGCAACGGATGAAGAAGTTGCAACTCAGCGGCTCCAGCAGGACGTTTCCGAATGGTTAGTTTAAAATATTATGTCTGGATACGGTACTTTATTCGGATGGTTTACAGTTATCATCATGTAGCTAACGCTAACCTACTGTTGCCTTTTCATGAGAGATCTGTAACGTCTGTATTTATCTTATTACAATTACATCAAGCTCTGCGATCTTGAAATGCGGATATCGCGCGCGCCATATTACCAACAGGAAAACGGTTATCCAAATAACAAAGAAGTGTACAACACTCGCATTACAGTGTGTGTATTCACACACATAAACTGCATAGCTAATGTTACAGCCAGATTCTACTTGTAACAATCTAGTTAACCATAAACAGTAAAGCAACACACTTATATATCATTAGTTGACTTACTTGTCCGAGGTGTGTAGCTGAGCCAAAGAGAGTGATCCAGACTTTAGTTTCAGACGTTCAGCAAGCCCAGCTCTGTATTGACCCTTCGGTGTTCATTTGTACATCCAATTATTGAGCAATTGTTATGCTTCGCTCGCTCAAAAGCCATGATATCTCTCGTGGACAAACTAAAATCGCGCGCGCGCGCGTTCCTACTTCCTAGCGCATTTTCTCATGGGCGGCAAATATATTCTCTGGGCGGGCAAATCAGAGACAGGGGAGGTAACATTTCCTCCTTATGACGTCATAAGGAGGAGATTCAAGATCAGCGCGTTTGAGCCTCCATTTTCTCAAAGGCAGAGAAAGATAGCAAAAGCTCGATTTACACCGATTGAAATTTCTAGAAACTTGGGGACCATATACAGGCTAGGGGAACTCATATTAATGTTAAAAAACCTCAGAAAGTGAAAATTTCATGTCATGGGACCTTTAACCTCAAACCTCTAGTTATTTCTGTCAGCATGCATATATTATGCATCATCTTTTTCAATGCATGTAAAAAATCAAGCGTAAGAATCTTGCCTCTGGTTTGTCTGATCTTGCCTCTGGTCTGAAGCTCCAGTGGAAACAGACTCTTCATCACTGAGCAATACTTTCCTAGAAACTGATTTTATTTTTGGTGTTGCAGAATTCCTCTTCCTCTTTCATCTAACGCTGCTTTATTGGTAGTTTTTGAATCGGTGGGCGGCTGTTCAACTTCAATCATCGAGATTTCAGTGTTTAGTGGGTTGCCCACAAACTGAGTCTGTTCAAAATAGCATACTACTAATCTTGCAGTGCACAGTATGCATAGAATATCTGCAATGTAATGCATTTGACATTTACATTTTTGAATTCAAATTATTTGATTTTATTCATGCATCAAAAAATCCTAATTTCCTGTCATGAGGTCATGTGACGACAGTATATATATATACTACTATTTAAAATGTTAGTTGTTGCATCATGCAAACTGTTACACAAACTATTCGTGCAGCATACTAGTATCCCACTCTGAACATAACCATCTGTCACGTAATGCATTTGACATTTTTATTTTTGAATTCAAATCATTTTATTTTATTCATGCATTAAAAAGTTAAAAAATTCAACAAAAAAAATGTTGCATCATGCAAACTGTTGCACTACTATTCTTACAAAATATTAGCCATTATTAAGTGTTTACTAGCATGCTAGTGTCCCAGTCTGAACATACCCAGTGTTTGCTGAGCAGTAAAGAGTTTTGTGCTGCGGTTACAAAGACGTGACCCATATTTCACCATAAATTTTACAGTAACTTATTGTCAGCTGGATGCTAGTAAGTTACTGTAAAAGTGTTTACAGTATCATTACTGTAATTTTCCTTTACATTAATAATACTGTATACTTTATCTTTATTTATAGTATGAGTGTTGTTCATTTACAGTACAAGTACCGTATTTTTATTTACAGTATTAGAATTGATTTCCTATTACATCCTATTATTATTAATATCTCAGTTTTACATAAAAGAATTACAGAAATAATACTAACCTTTTTGTTGAGTCTTTCCCACCAACCGGAAAAAAACTTGGAAAAGAAATCTCCCTTGCCATTGGTCAGTTTTTCGTGGGCATTGTCGCTACTGTAAATCGAATTACAGTAGAGAAGAATTACAGTAGTGAGCATATATTTTCCCATAATCCTTTGCTATTTACAGTATTATATTGTTGGCTTATTTAACAGTATTATACTGTACATATTACAGTAAAATACTGTTAAAATGAAAATCCATTACAGTGAGCAGAAGGAATAATCTCTCTCTCTCTCTGTCTCTCTCTCTCTCTCTCTCTCCCTCTCTCTCTCTCTCTCTCTCTCTCCCTCTCTCTCCCTCTCTCTCTCTCTCTCTCTCTCTGTAGTGAAGTACATTAAGGAGATGTCAGCGTTTTTTAAGGGTGGCTCGACGTCAGGACCCCCAGTGCTGGACTCTCCTCCATCCACCCCACAGAAGCAGTCGGACCCCGCGCTTAAAGAGACCCGGAGCCTCCCGCTCCGAATGTGCCATGTGACCCGCAAACAGTGTCCGCCTGACACAGAGGACCGGTACAGACACACACACAGCTAACATATT
>NC_138738.1:2159788-2172288 GCF_965113295.1 Leuciscus leuciscus | reverse complement strand
GCAATTTTAGTATTATTTATATATATTATTAGTGTTTTTTGCCCATTTCATTTTAATTCATTGATTTTTGTTATGTGTGTCTGTCAGCTTTATTATTTTAAACATATTACTATTTAGGTTTAATTTATTTTTTATTAAAATTTTGTATTTATTTTCATTTCGTAATTTTTTGTGCTTAAACTTATTTTAGTAAATTGCTTATATTATTAAATTTCAAATTTCAGTTTAGCTGAAGTTTTTCTAATCTATTTTTTATTCAAGTGTTTTTCCTAGTTTTTCCTTGTGATTGAAGCCCGTGATCCTGTGTGTTTCCTGCAGCGTGCAGCTGGAACGGGAAGCCGTGTTTGTTGAGCGTTCACATAGACAAAGGCTTCTCGTTGTTCACGGAGGAGGCCGGCGTCAGGAAGAACGTTCTCCTCCAGCAGCCGTTCGAGCGTCTGCGCATGTCCTCAGACGACGGCGTACGCATGATGTTCCTCGACTTCGGAGGCCCAGAAGCCGAGATCGTGAGACACGCTTTTGCACTTTTCACCCTGATTGTTTATGAAGCATTACTCCTTCCTAGAGCTGCACGAGTCTGGATAAATCAAGAATCACGGTTTTCT
This sequence comes from Leuciscus leuciscus, assembly GCF_965113295.1. Classification (NCBI taxonomy): domain Eukaryota; kingdom Metazoa; phylum Chordata; class Actinopteri; order Cypriniformes; family Leuciscidae; genus Leuciscus; species Leuciscus leuciscus. The sequence continues at coordinate 2,171,683 of NC_138738.1, read as the reverse complement.
TGTTTCGAACAGAGATCACGATTCTCCCATGATTCTGAACAGACAACTAAACACAATAACATGTCATTTTTACTAGAGGTTCTGACAAAATGTTAATTGCTGCAGTCTATTTAAAATGTTTAATTACTCTGAATTAAGAATTTAAAAAAATAGATATATTTGAGGATTGAGTGAATGATTCAATGACTCACTTCACTTGTTTCAATTACTGAATGAATCAGTGTTTTGAACAAATATCTTGAATGAATGATTCAATGACTCACTCATAAATACTTCACTCGTTTCATTACTGGATGAATCAGTGTTTTTGAACAAATATCTTGAATGAATGATTCAATGACTCACTCATAAATACTTCACTCGTTTCATTACTGGATGAATCAGTGTTTTTGAACAAATATCTTAAATGAATGATTCAATGACTCACTCATAAATACTTCACTCGTTTCATTACTGGATGAATCAGTGTTTTTGAACAAATATCTTGAATGAATGATTCAATGACTCACTCATAAATACTTCACTCGTTTCATTACTGGATGAATCAGTGTTTTTGAACAAATAGCTTGAATGAATGATTCAATGACTCACAAATACTTCACTTGTTTCATTACTGGATGAATCAGTTGTTTTGAATGATTCTCTTGAGTGATTCAATGACAAATACATTTTAACAGTCACGTGTCGCCACCTACTGGCGTAACGATATAATCGATACAATCGTTATTTGAAGAAAAATGTCTCCTTTCTATGTAATTTAATGGCGTTCTTCTCTTTCTCCTGGTTCATTTCAGCAACTGGACCTTCACTCGTGCCCTAAAACCATCGTCTTCATCATTCACTCTTTCCTGTCAGCCAAGGTCAAGCGACTCGGGCTGTTGGCGTAACGCTGGACCACTGGACATCAAACCAAATCTCCCATCACAGACTGTCACAGACGGCCAAGACCGAAAGCCAAGCAGTGATGACTTCCTCATAGCTCTGTCCTTTTTATTCTTTCTCATTCTATTGGTTTGTATCTCGGCTAAACTTTGTGAATGTTTAAAAAACATAATCACGTTAATCGTATGTTTTCAGAGCGGCGACACAAAGATATTAATCTCTGTTCTAGACCCTAGTGAGTGTACATAGGCAGCATCCAGTCTGCACCCCGGGATGCTACACAGATAGTGCTCTTCATGTCAACATTATGATTTGACATGTTGCTAAGATTAAAAATGATGCAATAAGCATACAAATAAACATAAAATAGTGCATTGCAAATCAAATAAATAAATTGAATGATTATAATTGTATCAATAAGCTTAATACTTTTCAGTGTTTAATTATTTATTATAATTTCTCTTGCATCAGGGCCATCTTATATAGATTTTATAAGTGATTCTGTACTCAGATTTGCTGCTAGCCTTCCCATGATGCCTTGAGATGCTGTCTAAGTAAGGCGCTCACTAGGTTTTGAACAGAACTAGTGTTTCACGGTTTGTGCGAGCCGCTCTGATCATGGAAAGGGCTTTAACGTTTGGCAGCTGAGAGCGGTTTGAGAAATAAAATCTCAAATCTGTGAGAAATGACTAATTTGACTTGCTTCTGATTTTGATCATAACCTTTTTAAGATAGGCTACGTCATCTTCCAGAATATCTACTATGAATCTATGCATCTGTGAAGAGAGAGAGAGTCAACCTGCCAAACCCTTACTAAAGCTACCGTGGTAGTACCATGGTACAGTGACTGATTCATACTGTGGTACTTGATGATTATCATATTCATATACCATAGTATTTATATGTTGATTTTGTAAGGGAAATATGGTTATGCCTCACTCTTTTGTTTATTTTACATGTCAAAACTACAAATAAAACTAATTGTAATTCAGATTTAAAATTGGACAAACCTTCACTAGATCTGAGAAACGCCTGTAATTCAGTTTGTGTTCATGTTAAATAACTAAGTTATACTGACCTCTAGTGAGCATAATGAGCATTACTAGCAGTCCAGTCCACATGATCTGACCTCTCAGATGTGTTCAGAATAGCATACTGTATATACTGTGCACAATATGTCCGTTTTCTACATGTACATGTCACTGTATGCACGACACCATGCAACAATTGCCAAAATGAGCACAGAAAACTCTATATACCACAATGCACTGCACTTGACCTTCCATTTCCCTTGTGATGAATGCAGTGGCTTTCGAATTTTCTTTGAATCATCATTTGATCCGACATTTTTTTTTGTTGCATTAATGTTCAAAACATACTTTGGTTATGTGAATGTTTCCCTTAATGTTTTCTCTATTTCTCATTTTGCAAGTGTTGTGGGAACGTTTCTTTTGAATGTTGTGAGCCATTTAAAAAAAAAAAAAAAAAAAAAAAGTTGCAAATAGTAATCGTAAAGTTTGGGAATGTTCAGGAAATGTGCTTCCAGGATGGTGTGTCCATTAAAACACAGGGATCCAGTACTCAGTCCACACTCATTTATTGTACCAGATCGTGAATCAGGCCGTAGAGTAGAATGGGAATCAGATATAGAGTTGTATGATAAACAAATAAACAGAATCTTAAATATAATAAACATCATAGAACTTCAACTAATAAATCATTAAATCACATAATCCAATCCTAAAATAGTAAGAACACTGAAACATAAGAGTCATAATCACATAGAACATTTCAGAATTAGACCCAAACAGAATCTCAAGAAATAACATTATGAAACAAATGAAAAGAGCACAAACTTACATTGTCAGGAACACATGAACTCTACAGAGGCTCTCATTAGGAGAGAGAGAACGGACAGTCTGCATACGGCACACACCAAACAACAGTCATTTATCAATCATTAAGTGCACCTGAGGAGACTTAGCTCCTCCCATATACGTCATGTGACCCATAGGAATTCTCAACAGTAATGTTTAAAAACGTTCCATAAATGACATTTTTGTTATGTTTTGATAACATTATTAAACTTTAAATTAACATTATATTAACGTTACCGTTCCGAGAGCCTCCGATTCCTCTGGGATGAGCCGACACTACATGCGGGAATACCAATGATCATTGTTGCACAGTATGCAGTGTATTCTGAACACATGCAATATGGGTTTTCTTTCTTTTGAACTGATTTGTGTGGATAATGGCGGTATTCCTCAAGGATGTCTCCCTGTCTTCACACGTTTAAGACTCTTTCTGTCTCGTGACATTGTGACGGCACTTTTACAGCCAGACTGTCCCAAGCTTGCTGAGGTGGAGAATATCCTTCATGTGGCCTTTTTTTACACTCTACTAAATTGTAATATATAATTCAAACTAAACTATATTCAGCCTATGTTAGCTATCAAAAGGAAAATCATTATATCCTTATTTAAACAGTGCCTTTAAGGGTTGTTTGTATATAAAATTGCAATAAATATAACTGTTGACTTCATCCTCGCTGGAGTTTTCTTGGGTTGTGGATCATTTCATCAAGAGAGGCCAGGGAACGCTTGCTCTCATATATGGTCAAAAACACGGATGAGAAGCCCAATAAAACACACACACACACACACACACACACACACCAAACACAATCCACCAACCGGCTTCTGAGGGAACATACTCAATGCATCGGCACACTGGGTAACTATATGTCACTATATGTCATTTAGTAAGAGTATAGAAGTATACAATGAATGTGAATTCATCATATTGAGATATAAATAGAAATATTGTTGAGACTCTAGAGAGATATCTGAGGTCTGACAGGGAACCTTCTCAGGTTATGAACAAACGTTCTTACAGTCACATTTATAGAATTTGATCAAAGTTATGTGGTCTTTAATGACATCCTCAACACATTAGCATGAAAACATTAATGTATCGTTCATGGAACGTTTCAAGTAACATTCCCATAATGTTTGAAGAATGACAGAATAGCCTATAATGTTTCCTTAACATTTGTATAACGAGTGAAAATAATGATATTTTTAATTTCAATAAAATTGTTGCTGTTATTTTAATAATATAAAAAAATATATTATATATAAACAAATATAATGGATTTATTTTTTAGCATTTTAGAAAAAAGACAATGAAAATGAAAGAATATTTTAATTTCAATAAAATAATAAATTGTATTAACATATTGTTCTTTTTTTAATTATTAGAATTGAATTACAATAAAATTATTAAATTATTGTTGTTATTATTATTATTTTAAAAATAAAGATTAAATAGAAAATAAATAAATAAATAATAATGAAAAATTTTAAATTTATTTTAAATACAAATATTTTTTAGCATATTAGAAAAACTACATGTGACAATATAAGATTGATATTTTACTTTCAATAAAATTATTATTATTATTTTAAATATAAAATTAAAAGGAAAATAAATAATCAAAAAATAATAATCAAAAAATGTATATATATATTTTACATTTTAGAAAAAAATTACATTTGGAAATGAAAGAATGATATTTTATTTTCAATAAAATAATACAACTGTTAATGAATTTTTATTTTTTTAAATGTAAAACACTAAAGAGAGTCGCATCTATCATGATTTGAGTCATTCACTTCTGTGTTAATGTCTACATGTTTATGGACATTTATTTATTTTTCATATTGAGTCAGATCTGACTCCGTGCAAATTGATACCTTTTTAAAAATGACCTTTTTTTTCCCAGAGAATAAACATTTTCTACAGAAAATAATTATATCTCAGAACAATTCAGTGAGTGAAATGAAGAGTGCAGGTAGGCTATATTCGGGACAATATTGATGGATAATAATAACACTGTGTTATCAGAGCAATTAATCAAGGTTCACTCAAAACCAACAAACATAACACACCTTTACCCGGCAACCGTCGGCATGGCAACAGAGATTGGCAGCAGGCCGCTGTGTTTCTATCAGTTAGCTGGAAAAATTGAGATGAGAGAGAGAGATGATTAGATAGAAAAATGGAAAGCACTCAGGAGGAAGAGAAGAGAGAAAATGGGTGCATTAAGAACATGCCAGAAGCCACGTGTCTGTGAGCTTCATAGGGATGAATCAAATGAATCACTGACTCATTCTGAACGATGCTTCTGTTCTGTTCGTGAAAACGCTGAATTCAAAGTTCACATGAATTGATTTGTAATGAAATATAGATTAATTCTATACAGAGCTCTGTTTAGATTTGTTTATGTGATGTTTCAAGCTTAGTGATTTTTTTTATTATTATTGCAGAATTATTTTTTATGGTTTATAAAAGTGAACTTCAGTAATACATTTTTCATAATTGATATTTTCCCCTAAAGGCCTGCTTATAATGTTTGTCAATATGTTGAGGCAAAATCAATTGAGAACAGATATTATACTATAAGATATATACTATAAGAACATATATTATACTATAAGATATATAGGCTACTATAAGAACAGATTAGTTCTGTTTTAGTTTGAGACATTTACTTTTAAAGAAAGACTGTAACCACACGTTTCAAGTTATGTTTGAAATGCTGAATTGAAATTAAATGATGTTATTAAAGGGGCTGTGTGTAAGAATTTCCTCGGGATGTTTTTGCCGGGAAAATCAAAAGGATGTGATGGTTACGCGCTCCCGAGAGCCTCTCTTCTGTTCAATGACAGAACATTAAATGTACTCAATATTCAGGATAAAATAGACAAAAGAGCCATTCTGTGCAGGAATGTCAATGTGTCAAAGAAAAGGGATTCAAACCAGAGTCTAAAATATATGTTATAATCAAACTAGCATAACAGTGTAGGCTAATTTGAACTCTTTCCCAATATATCAAAAGAAAGAACAGAGAAATAATAATAATAATAATAATAATTAAAGCTGCAAGCAGCATTTATCGGGGTTCAAGCATTTAAGGCCTTTAAGCACAAAAGCATCAAAAGACATTAAGTTTTATTTAGCAAGCATTTAACCACTGACATCATAGATGGAAAAGACCATTTACAGCCAATACAGACAATGTACCATAGGAAATATATGTTTTTTTAAAGCTTTTTAACAGTTATAGCGCCACCTATGGTCCGATCTGCATGCAACTCTGCATGCTTCTTTACCTTGTTATGACACATATGCTCATCAATTTTTGTGAAGTTCTGAGTTTTCCTTTAGGATTTATAGGCTTTTGAGTGTATTTTGTCGATAATTATTGATCTAGACTAGAGAGTCCAGAGAATTGTCCTAGACTGGTCTGGTTCCGATCGGGCCAAAAACCAGGGACTAGTTCACAAAAGTAGGTTTCGGACACAATTCGACATAGCAGAATTTTTTTCCTGCCTAAATCGAAATTGTTGGTTTTGGTTGCTGTAGCGCCACCTATGGGCCAATCGGGGTCATATAGGTTCTCCCCAAATTGAGGCCTACCATCTGGCCAGGTTTCAAGTCTCTAGGCCTTACGGTTTGGCCTGCACGATCAGTTTTACAAATCCTTACAATTACAATAGGGTTTCAGCATTTCATGCTTGAACCCCTAATAATAATAATAATAAAACGTTTTATTCTAGCTTCATGCATTCATTCTTTTAACACTTGAATGTGGATTGACAAGTTTCATAAAAAAAGAACGATTTTTTGTCAAAGACTACATCCAGATTCAGAACGATGAACAGTCGACATTTGCATCTGTAATATATGCTGTTTACTTACTGTTATTTACACGTTACTTTACATTTGCATCTGCTTACATAATGATATTGCTTGTTTCTGCTTCTTCCTCGCCTGTGTTTTAATCAGGAGATTCAGAACTCTTTCAGAAGATGTGTAATAGCGCCCCCTAAAGTAGAACTGAAGATGTGTAATAGCGCCCCCTATTGTAGAACTGAAGATGTGTAATAGCGCGCCGCCTACTGTAGAACTGAAGATGTGTAATAGCGCCCCCTATTGTAGAACTGAAGATGTGTAATAGCGCCCCCTATTGTAGAACTGAAGATGTGTAATAGCGCGCCGCCTACTGTAGAACTGAAGATGTGTAATAGCGCGCCGCCTACTGTAGAACTGAAGATGTGTAATAGCGCCCCCTATTGTAGAACTGAAGATGTGTAATAGCGCGCCGCCTACTGTAGAACTGAAGATGTGTAATAGCGCCCCCTATAATAGTGCCCCCTACCGTAGAACTGAAGATGTGTAATAGTGCCCCCTACCGTAGAACTGAAGATGTGTAATAGCGCCCCCTACCGTAGAACTGAAGATGTGTAATAGCGCCCCCTACTGTTGAACTGAAGATGTGTAATAGCACCCCCTACCGTAGAACTGAAGATGTGTAATAGCGCCCCCTACTGTAGAACTGAAGATGTGTAATAGCGCCCCCTACCGTAGAACTGAAGATGTGTAATAGCGCCCCCTACTGTAGAACTGAAGATGTGTAATAGCGCCCCCTACCGTAGAACTGAAGATGTGTAATAGCGCGCCCTACCGTAGAACAGAAGATGTGTAATAGCGCCCCCTACTGTTGAACTGAAGATGTGTAATAGCACCCCCTACTGTTGAACTGAAGATGTGTAATAGCACCCCCTACCGTAGAACTGAAGATGTGTAATAGCGCCCCCTACCGTAGAACTGAAGATGTGTAATAGCGCGCCCTACCGTAGAACAGAAGATGTGTAATAGCGCCCCCTACTGTTGAACTGAAGATGTGTAATAGCGCGCCCTACCGTAGAACAGAAGATGTGTAATAGCGCCCCCTACTGTTGAACTGAAGATGTGTAATAGCGCCCCCTACTGTTGAACTGAAGATGTGTAATAGCGCCCCCTACCGTAGAACTGAAGATGTGTAATAGCGCGCCCTACCGTAGAACAGAAGATGTGTAATAGCGCCCCCTACTGTTGAACTGAAGATGTGTAATAGCACCCCCTACTGTTGAACTGAAGATGTGTAATAGCACCCCCTACCGTAGAACTGAAGATGTGTAATAGCGCCCCCTACCGTAGAACTGAAGATGTGTAATAGCGCGCCCTACCGTAGAACAGAAGATGTGTAATAGCGCCCCCTACTGTTGAACTGAAGATGTGTAATAGCGCCCCCTACTGTTGAACTGAAGATGTGTAATAGCACCCCCTACCGTAGAACTGAAGATGTGTAATAGCGCCCCCTACTGTAGAACTGAAGATGTGTAATAGCGCCCCCTACCGTAGAACTGAAGATGTGTAATAGCGCCCCCTACTGTAGAACTGAAGATGTGTAATAGCGCCCCCTACCGTAGAACTGAAGATGTGTAATAGCGCGCCGCCTACTGTAGAACGGAAGATGTGTAATAGCGCCCCCTACCGTAGAACTGAAGATGTGTAATAGCGCCCCCTACTGTAGAACTGAAGATGTGTAATAGCGCCCCCTACCGTAGAACTGAAGATGTGTAATAGCGCCCCCTACTGTAGAACTGAAGATGTGTAATAGCGTGTACAGCGTGCTGTGTGACAAGGTGTACAGCAAACAAGCTAAAAAACCCAGAAACAAGTTTTTATAATCTGTCGACCCCAAAAAAATTGCATTTAACGACACAAAAGTGGATTCAGGCAATCGAAACAGAGCGCAAGGTGTCATATTACTCTGAGAACTACGTCCACTGGAGCAGGGAACGTAATCGGCGACAGTATAGCTTAGCTTACAAAAATATAATATATAAAACTGACATTTGGATATTTGACTTACCAGTGACAAAATGTTTACTGCATTTTTTAGTGCATACTGAGTGTCAGGATCCCAATTTACCCATTCGTTCCAGCCTGTACCCACTTTTGTGTCCTTAAACGCTCGTTTTTTGGGGGGTCGACAGATATAAAAACTTATTTCTGGGGTTTTTAGCTTGTTTGCTGTACACCTTGTCACACAGCAGCTTTTATGCATTTTTCTCTATTTTGTTATATATATATTTATATCTCCCAATTGCGACTTTATATCTCCCAATTGTGACTTTATTTCTCAGAATTGCGACTTTATATCTCCCAATTGCGACTTTATATCTCCCAATTGCGACTTTATATCTCCCAATTGCGACTTTATATCTCCCAATTGCGACTTTATTTCTCAGAATTGCGACTTTATATCTCCCAATTGCGACTTTATATCTCCCAATTGCGACTTTATATCTCCCAATTGCGACTTTATATCTCCCAATTGCAACTTTATATCTCCCAATTGCGACTTTATATCTCCCAATTGCAACTTTATATCTCCCAATTGCGACTTTATATCTCCCAATTGCGACTTTATTTCTCAGAATTGCGACTTTATATCTCCCAATTGCGACTTTATTTCCCAGAATTGCGACTTTATATCTCCCAATTGCGACTTTATATCTCCCAATTGCGACTTTATATCTCCCAATTGCGACTTTATATCTCCCAATTGCGACTTTATATCTCCCAATTGCGACTTTATATCTCCCAATTGCGACTTTATATCTCCCAATTGCGACTTTATTTCTCAGAATTGCGACTTTATATCTCCCAATTGCGACTTTATTTCTCAGAATTGCGACTTTATATCTCCCAATTGCGACTTTATTTCTCAGAATTGCGACTTTATATCTCCCAATTGCGACTTTATTTCTCAGAATTGCGACTTTATATCTCCCAATTGCGACTTTATATCTCCCAATTGCGACTTTATTTCTCAGAATTGCGACTTTATATCTCTCAATTGCGACTTTATTTCTCAGAATTGCGACTTTATATCTCCCAATTGCAACTTTATATCTCCCAATTGCGACTTTATTTCTCAGAATTGCGACTTTATATCTCCCAATTGCGACTTTATATCTCCCAATTGCGACTTTATTTCTCAGAATTGCGATTTTATATCTCCCAATTGCGACTTTATTTCTCAGAATTGCGACTTTATATCTCCCAATTGCGACTTTATATCTCCCAATTGCGACTTTATTTCTCAGAATTGCGACTTTATATCTCCCAATTGCGACTTTATTTCTCAGAATTGCGACTTTATATCTCCCAATTGCGACTTTATATCTCCCAATTGCGACTTTATTTCTCAGAATTGCGACTTTATATCTCCCAATTGCGACTTTATATCTCCCAATTGCGACTTTATTTCTCAGAATTGCGACTTTATATCTCCCAATTGTGACTTTATATCTCCCAATTGCGACTTTATATCTCGCAATTGCGACTTTATTTCTCAGAATTGCGACTTTATTTCTCAGAATTGTGACTTTATATCTCCCAATTGTGAGATAAAAAGTCGCAATTATTATTATTTATTTATTATTCAGTGGCGGAAACAAGCTTCCATACTATATGCATCTCACCGCTGACATTTTTGTTGTGTGTTTATTTTGTTATTGAGAGGAAAGCGTATTAAATATTCATCTACCCGTAGCTCTCATTAGCGTGGACGCTGCACAGGTATTTTGTAAACTTCTAATTGAAGAACAAAAAAGGATTTCTGGGCCTTGAATCACATAATGTGCGCTAACAAGGTAAATGGGGTAAATTTTGATTTCATTAATGTGACTTCTTTTTTTTTATGATTATGCTTGCAAACCGTACAGAAATAACATTAATGATATACAACTTTGTATACAATACACAAAATATATCAACAATATGTTTAAAAAATATGGTTTGATATAAAAAAAAAATAACCAAGGAAAAATATGAGAAGATAGAAAAAAGACCATGATGGTAAGATATTATATTATACACCAGTTAGAGTGTACAACATTAAAGTCATTACAAACTGAGGTTGTTTTACTTGCTTTCTTATTTACTGAGGATGAAATAGCGTTAAGGTTCATTTTAAATTCTTTCAAAAAAACTGGTTTGTTTTTGGTGAATTTACATTTATTGTATATAAAATTTGCCACGAATAAAACTTTAATGTGACTGACCTGCTCGTCTGTCGTAACACGGCTTTCTGAATTCTACATATAGACCTTTTAACCTAATTGATATAGCCAGCTAATTGGACTAATTTATTGTTGCAGTGAATCACTCTCAGTCGTGGACATTCAGCTGAACTTCTCCATTTGTGTTTCACAGAAGAAACCTCGTGAGATGATGACAGATCTGGCCTTGCTCATATTTTATTCTTCATATTTATATCTCATCACAGAACAGATGTACTGTTAAATCTGTAACAGGTGGGTTATAGTTTAATTTCTCCGTAGCTCATTATCAGTCATTCTAGGCTCATTTCAGGCGCATTCAGGCTAATTATCATTTATACATTTATTCATTCTGCAGATGCTTTTATGCAAAGTGATTCATATTGCGTTACGGTGCACATGTGTGTGTTTCATAATAAACCCATTAACCTTGATGTTGAATCAGTAATATATATATATATATATATGTGTGTGTGTGTGTGTGTATATATATATATGTTACATGTTTTTGTTTCATAATGTAATGCTTTTTAAAAAAGAAATAATAATTAGAAACTTGAATCATATAAGAAAATTCCCATCAGAATAGCTTTCAAATGATGAATTTAAAATTATGTACAAATATCCCCATGAGATTTTAAAAAATAGACTATATTAAGTATTATACTATTTAACCTTTTTTATTTATAAACTATATTTTATATATTTTAAAATGTTACGTTACATGTTTTTATTTAAAAAATAATCATAATTTAGTACATAAAAATGAATTAGAAAGTTTTTTTGTCTAAAATTTTAGATTAAATATTATAATTTTTAAGATGTTTAATTTAAAAAGTATATTTTATATATATTTTTAAATTACATGTTTTTTTTCCCCATAATTTAATTCAAAAAAAAAAAAAAACTAGATACTTGAACCATGTAAGAACATTCCCATTAGGATTGCTTTCAAATTATCAATTTGAAATTTTATAAAGATCCCCATGAGACTAAAATATTAGATTAAATATTATTTAACCTTTTTTATAAACTATATTTTTTAAGTAAC
>NC_138738.1:2099788-2154788 GCF_965113295.1 Leuciscus leuciscus | reverse complement strand
TTGTGTTGCTGCTGTTATTGCTGTTTCTGCTGCTGCTGTTATTGCTGTTGCTGCTGCTGTTATTGTGTTGCTGCTGCTGCTGTTATTGTGTTGCTGCTGCTGTTATTGCTGCTGCTGTTATTGTGTTGCTGCTGCTGTTACCTATTGTTGCTCCTCTTGGTTATTGCTGTTGCTGCTGCTGTTGGTTATCGCTGCTGCTGTTATTGCTGCTTCTGCTGTTATTGCTGCTGCTGCTGCTGTTATTGTGTTGCTGCTGCTGTTATTGTGTTTCTGCTGCTGCTGTTATTGCTGCTGCTGCTGTTATTGTGTTTCTGCTGCTGCTGTTATTGCTGTTGCTGCTGCTGTTATTGTGTTGCTGCTGTTATTGCTGTTGCTGCTGTTATTGCTGCTGCTGTTATTGTGTTGCTGCTGCTGTTGCCTATTGTTGCTCCTCTTGGTTATTGCTGTTGCTGCTGCTGTTGGTTATCGCTGCTGCTGTTATTGCTGCTGCTGTTATTGCTGCTTCTGCTGTTATTGCTGCTGCTGCTGTTATTGTGTTGCTGCTGCTGTTATTGCTGCTGCTGTTATTGTGTTGCTGCTGTTATTGTGTTGCTGCTGTTATTGTGTTGCTGCTGCTGTTATTGCTGCTGCTGTTATTGTGTTGCTGCTGTTATTGCTGCTGCTGCTGTTATTGCTGCTGCTGTTATTGTGTTGCTGCTGCTGTTATTGCTGCTGCTGCTGTTATTGCTGCTGCTGTTATTGTGTTGCTGGGCAGATGACGTGACGCATGTTTTTTCTGTAATCAAGTGTAAATGTTTACTGAACTGCATTTTTCAACTAAAACAACACATGCCAGTGGGGCATAGAACATCATTTTATTTCAATATTATGATTTTGGGACGTAAAATATATTTGGTGTTGTTCAAATTTCAAGGTGAATAGCAAAATGTCCTGCGGTGTGACTGTAACATTGATTACTCATCAAATGTAAATATTAGTAAAATAAAGCAGATATGTTTGGAGCAGCTAATAAATGCCTTGGCATTATTTTGTATGTATTTACTTAATTAACTTAAGTTTTCAAAATGCTAAAAAGTACTAAAATAATATTTACAGTACATTTAGTTTTGAAACAAAAATGCTGTCCTGCAGTGTGACATAGGATATTAGATTTTTGTACTGGCAGTTACATGGACAGCCATAGGGGTCCTTTAGTCAAGCCCCCTACCAGGAAGTCCCCCAGATGTTTGGATGTGCTAAGGAGGTTAAAATGTGAGTGTTAATCTCTTATTAATTTGATATATTTCATCATTTCTGTCAGACCATGAACGTGTCCATTTTTGATAGTCCTGTGGTGTGACTGATCTAGACTGATCTAGTTCGAGAAAAAAGACAAATATTTTAAAAAAAGAATCATATTCAGGTTTAAAACAATGAACTTATTCAGTTACTGTAATGCCCAAGGTCAGTCTTGTATAGCAATTACTCAAAATGGCTGCAAAAGTGAAAAAGTCCTGTGGTGTGACAGCCCGTCCTGTAGTGTGACATCATTAAGTGAGATGTCTAGCTAGATTTTCGTCTGTTATGTTTGCAATATTAAACATAAATATAAATATATCTCTGTCTCTCTATATATATTAAACAAATATTGCAAATATTATATACAATATACCTATATTATACATATTAAACATAAATATATATATGTCTTCATTATACATAATATACCTATATTATACATATATTAAACATAAATATATATATATATCTGTCTTCATTTGTTTGTTGTATGTGTATGTTAACAGTCACTGATCATTGTTTTAAAGTGATTTGTCAGTTTTTAGGCATGAGCAAAGAAAGGACAAGGAGGTACAGGGAAAGGTTAGCACAGGATGAAGTCAAATTTCTCTTGTTCACTGGAATCTTTGTTCAAAGAGCTGAATTGATGATTTTAACATGCTTTTAATTATTTTAGCATGATTTTAATGACTTTCTCCTGAGAAACAAGATATTTTTGTTTAGTCTTTTAAGTTAAAAATAGGAATGAATGGTCTTTATGACTGGGTCTGATCTGACACCTCCAAAATGTTAATTATGCAGTATGTCTTGTTTACTATGTTTTTAGTTCAAATTCATACACTAAGTAATAAGATTGTACTGATATGTTGCATTTTCATTAATGTTCAAATAGAGATGCAAATGAATTTGCTTGTTACAAAAATATTCAATACATTTCACCATAAATGTTCATACAGTGTCTCATTTCGTCCTGTGGTGTGACGGGATGTCCTGTGGTGTGACATCACTTCAAACACAATTAAACGACTTTTACTATGTTAAATAGCTTAAATGATTATATGCATTTGAAAACATTGCATAATATAACTATATAAAAAATAATAAACATTTTCAACAAAAAATTCTCATTTTACACAATATTTCCACTGGAGTGACTGGTAAAAGATGGCACAAGCAAAGAATATAATAGAAAAACAGCTGTGAAAAAAATAATATGCAGAATTTTAATGATCATTCTTTAAGAATACTTGTTAAACTTAAAACATACCTGATTTGTATTTGAAATTAATAATATTTCAATATTTGAATTTTATAGTAATGTCATGTCACACCGCAGGACATATTTTGCCTGGAGCTGTGAGAAAAGCTTAATAAATTACATAATGAGAAAAAAAATCTGCTAACCTCTAACAGTTTCAAAAACAACAGTATTTGAACTTTAGAAATTCATACAATTCTCAAGCAATTTAGAACTTTGTTTAAAAAAATGCTGTTTCACCCTTATTTGTCATCTACCCTGCTGCTGCTGTTGCCTATTGCTGCTCCTCTTTGTTATTGCTGTTGCTGCTGCTGTTGGTTATCGCTGCTGCTGTTATTGCTGCTTCTGCTGTTATTGCTGTTGCTGCTGCTGTTGGTTATTGCTGCTGCTGCTGCTGTTATTGTGTTGCTGCTGCTGCTGTTATTGCTGCTGCTGCTGCTGTTATTGCTGCTGCTGTTATTGTGTTGCTGCTGCTGTTATTGTGTTGCTGCTGCTGTTATTGCTGCTGCTGCTGTTATTGCTGCTTCTGCTGTTATTGTGTTGCTGCTGCTGTTATTGCCGCTGCTGCTGTTATTGTGTTGCTGCTGCTGTTGCCTATTGTTGCTCCTCTTGGTTATTGCTGTTGCTGCTGCTGTTGGTTATCGCTGCTGCTGTTATTGCTGCTGCTGCTGTTATTGCTGCTTCTGCTGTTATTGTGTTGCTGCTGCTGTTATTGCTGCTTCTGCTGTTATTGCTGCTGCTGCTGCTGTTATTGTGTTGCTGCTGCTGTTATTGCTGCTTCTGCTGTTATTGCTGCTGCTGCTGCTGCTGTTATTGTGTCGCTGCTGCTGTTATTGCTGCTTCTGCTGTTATTGCTGCTGCTGCTGCTGTTATTGTGTCGCTGCTGCTGTTATTGCTGCTTCTGCTGTTATTGCTGCTGCTGCTGTTATTGTGTTGCTGCTGCTGTTATTGCTGCTGCTGTTATTGCTGTTTCTGCTGCTGCTGTTATTGCTGTTGCTGCTGCTGTTATTGTGTTGCTGCTGCTGTTATTGCTGCTGCTGTTATTGTGTTGCTGCTGCTGTTGCCTATTGTTGCTCCTCTTGGTTATTGCTGTTGCTGCTGCTGCTGTTATTGCTGTTGCTGCTGCTGCTGTTATTGCTGTTGCTGCTGCTGCTGTTATTGCTGTTATTGCTGCTGCTGTTATTGCTGCTGCTGTTGCTGCTGTTATTGCTGCTGCTGTTATTGCTGTTGCTGCTGCTGCTGTTATTGCTGCTGCTGTTATTGCTGCTGCTGCTGTTATTGCTGTTATTGCTGTTGCTGCTGCTGCTGTTGGTTATTGCTGCTGCTGTTATTGCTGCTGCTGTTATTGCTATTGCTGCTGCTGTTATTGCTGTTGCTGCTGCTGTTATTGCTGTTATTGCTGCTGTTATTGCTGCTGCTGTTATTGCTGCTGCTGCTGCTGTTATTGCTGTTATTGCTATTGCTGCTGCTGTTATTGCTGTTGCTGCTGCTGTTATTGCTGTTATTGCTGCTGTTATTGCTGCTGCTGTTATTGCTGCTGCTGCTGCTGTTATTGCTGTTGCTGTTATTGCTGTTGCTGCTGCTGTTGGTTATTGCTGCTGCTGTTATTGTTGCTGCTGTTATTGCTGTTGCTGCTGCTGTTGGTTATTGCTGCTGCTGTTATTGCTGCTGCTGTTATTGCTGCTGCTGCTGCTGTTATTGCTGTTATTGTTATTGCTGCTGCTGTTATTGCTGTTGCTGCTGCTGTTATTGCTGTTATTGCTGCTGCTGTTATTGCTGCTGCTGCTGCTGTTATTGCTGTTGCTGCTGCTGTTGGTTATTGCTGCTGCTGTTATTGCTGCTGCTGCTGTTATTGCTGTTGCTGCTGCTGTTGGTTATTGCTGCTGCTGTTATTGCTGTTATTGCTGCTGCTGTTATTGCTGTTGCTGCTGCTGTTGGTTATTGCTGCTGCTGTTATTGCTGCTGCTGCTGTTATTGCTGTTGCTGTTATTGCTGTTTCTGCTGCTGCTGTTATTGCTGCTGCTGTTATTGTGTTGCTGCTGCTGTTGCCTATTGTTGCTCCTCTTGGTTATTGCTGTTGCTGCTGCTGCTGTTATTGCTGTTGCTGCTGCTGCTGTTATTGCTGTTGCTGCTGCTGCTGTTATTGCTGTTATTGCTGCTGCTGTTATTGCTGCTGCTGTTGCTGCTGTTATTGCTGCTGCTGTTATTGCTGTTGCTGCTGCTGCTGTTATTGCTGCTGCTGTTATTGCTGCTGCTGCTGTTATTGCTGTTATTGCTGTTGCTGCTGCTGCTGTTGGTTATTGCTGCTGCTGTTATTGCTGCTGCTGTTATTGCTGCTGCTGTTATTGCTGTTGCTGCTGCTGTTATTGCTGTTATTGCTGCTGTTATTGCTGCTGCTGTTATTGCTGCTGCTGCTGCTGTTATTGCTGTTATTGCTATTGCTGCTGCTGTTATTGCTGTTGCTGCTGCTGTTATTGCTGTTATTGCTGCTGTTATTGCTGCTGCTGTTATTGCTGCTGCTGCTGCTGTTATTGCTGTTGCTGTTATTGCTGTTGCTGCTGCTGTTGGTTATTGCTGCTGCTGTTATTGTTGCTGCTGTTATTGCTGTTGCTGCTGCTGTTGGTTATTGCTGCTGCTGTTATTGCTGCTGCTGTTATTGCTGCTGCTGCTGCTGTTATTGCTGTTATTGTTATTGCTGCTGCTGTTATTGCTGTTGCTGCTGCTGTTATTGCTGTTATTGCTGCTGCTGTTATTGCTGCTGCTGCTGCTGTTATTGCTGTTGCTGCTGCTGTTGGTTATTGCTGCTGCTGTTATTGCTGCTGCTGCTGCTGTTATTGCTGTTGCTGCTGCTGTTGGTTATTGCTGCTGCTGTTATTGCTGTTATTGCTGCTGCTGTTATTGCTGTTGCTGCTGCTGTTGGTTATTGCTGCTGCTGTTATTGCTGCTGCTGCTGTTATTGCTGTTGCTGCTGCTGTTGGTTATTGCTGCTGCTGTTATTGCTGCTGCTGCTGTTATTGCTGTTGCTGCTGCTGTTGGTTATTGCTGCTGCTGTTATTGCTGCTGCTGTTGGTTATTGCTGCTGCTGCTGTTATTGCTGCTGCTGTTGGTTATTGCTGCTGCTGTTATTGCTGTTATTGCTGCTGCTGTTATTGCTGTTGCTGCTGCTGTTGGTTATTGCTGCATTTCGATTTTTATTTTATTTTGTCCATTTACTGGTTTAAGTCTCCAAGACTGAGGCTTAAAAAATATTCCCCGATCTTACAAACTCTAATGATTCAGACAAACAGTTCTGCAGAAACACAAAATGAACAAAATGCTCGATGTTATCAAGTTATTTGCAAGAGCTAAAATGACAATGAATTATAACTATTTCCTGATGATCAAGCACCTGGAAATCATTTTCTTTTGTGCATGTAAGTAATGAAGCCGTTCAATTCAGTCTAAAGTTTCTTATTCCCAAAACAGTGTAAATCCGACTGGTTGCAAACCAAGTGCCCTTCTTTGTTTGTGTAACTATATTTTGCATAATGAAAATGAAGACTATTTTAGGGTAATCGCATTTTTTTGCATATTTTTATGACATTTTGACCACACGTTTTTATTGCTGTAATGTGATAGTCATAGTCTGGACATGTTTTTGTGATTAAACCGATAATAAAACTGGCCTAGTTGTGCACAGCTGCCTTTTTCTTATTCTCAGAACTGTAAATAGTTCTGATTTGTTTTGTGACTATTTTAAAGAATAAAGCGCAGAGCTTCTTTGAGCTGTTTTCTCATGTTGTCTCTGATTTTCCAGTATTAGGTTCTGCGATGTGTGTTACATTGAAATGAAGTCTGGGAAAGAGTTATCAGTAAGTCTGCTGGGATCGGTGTGAAATTCACACGAGTTCCTTCAAGAAACTGACCTTCTTAACCTCTGAAGGAACTTCAGCACGTTATGACAAACCATGAGCGTCAGCTTTTGACTCACTCTCTGGGTATGAGCGACCCAAGATCAGTTAAAATTCTGGAACATGTCTGTTATTTCGATTCGAGCGCTGGTGGTTTCTCTGGGTGGATGTGGGCAGCTGAAGCCAACAGAGCCACGAGAAAAGAAAGTCAATAAACTTTGAGAGGGTTTTTCTCTGCAACACGGACTTCCTCCCGCGCAGGGGAAACACACATTCACACACAGCTATCGACAGCACGATCTGGACAGTGAGTCTGGTGTTACAGTAAATTCAGGTGGAGCACCTGCCTGATAAGAAAGAAAGACTTTTGACACTTCCGTTTCATCTCGTCCACACCCACATTATTCATGAGCACTAAAATGCACGTCTCAATTCACAACTTTAAATTCTTTAATAACGGAATACTAATAAAATCGACTTCTCAGGGTAAGATTGGGGATCGATCCGTGTGCGTCCAGAAGAGAGAGTTTACAAGGAAACATATTTCTATATTTGGTTGAGTTACAGTGTAATTATATATTGAAGTACTGAGTAATATTAATTAATATGTACTTACTATAGGGTTAGGGTAGGATTAGGGTTTGTTTGAGGGTTAGTGTTATTACTATGGTAAGTACATGTAACGTGTAACAACTCCTTTGTGGGAAACAGAAATTGGACAACTCCTTTGTGGGAAACACAAAAATAACGCTGAAAAAAAAACAGGTGCACAAAACACTCACAATACATTTACTGTTATAGTAACATGATTTATTAATATTTTCTATATATACTGTATGTATATATATATATATATATATATATATATATATATATTTTTTTTTTTTTTTTTTTTTTTTTTGTGTGTTTGAACTTTAAACTCATATAAAAGGTAAAAAAAAAGACCTAATGGTTAAGGTTTATAATAACAGCACCGGTTATATCATTGACTTTAATGACAAAATCATATTTCATATAAGCTGCAGACCTTTTTGTAACTCTAAACTGTGTTACTAGTTAAAGTCACCAAGACTGAGGTTTAAAAATTGTTTTATCTTAAAAATTCTGATGTTACAAACAAACAGGTCTGCAGAAACTCAAAATGAACTTTTGCTCGATGTTATCAAGTCATTTGCATGAACTAAAAACACCAGTAACAATGAATGATAACTATTTCCTGTTTATCAGTAACCCTTTCCTGCTGATCAAGCACCTGGAAATCATTTTCTATATTTTGTGCGTGTAAATATTGCTTGTTACGAATCTTTCAAGCCGTTCAATTCCGTCTAAAGTTTCTTGTTCTCAAAACTGTGCAAATAGTTCTGATCAAAATGCATGTTTGTTTTGTGAGTATTTCACAGTATAAACGCCCTTTCTCATATTTTTCTCTGATATATTTCATCCCAGAAGTGAAAGACATTATATTTTTGCATAACTATTTTTAGAACCATCACATCATTTTTGACAATTAAGCACATTTTGACCTTACATTTAATTGCCGCAATGTGAATTTATTTTAATTGAAAGCATGTACGCATCACAGTCTGGACATGTTTTTGTGATTAATCCCATAATAAAACGGGCCTAGTTGTGCACAGGAATATTTTCTTGGGTTTCCAAGTCCTCTTTTCTGAAACTTTTCATTTTGCTGAACCTAAAAATAAAAAATAATAATGAAGAAAGGCATGAAAAGAAAAAAGCTCTTATAAAAGACAGAAACTGAAACTCTTTTCTTGTCAAATCCGCCCACGTTTCCTGAACGCTTCTCTCTCTCTCTCTCTCTCTCTCTCTCTCTCTCTCTCTCTCTCTCTCTCTCTCTCTCTCTCGCTCTCTCTCTCTCCTCTAACAAAAGACCAGTCAGAGAGAAAGGTACAGGAAAAAGACTTAAACTAACCTCCCCTGTTAAAGAATACCAGAACAGTTACACATGTGGTCTCGTTAGCTAAAAATGTTGACATGGAAACCATAGCACATACGTTACATGTGCGACATCAAAGGAAAAGAAAATGACAAGAAACAGAAAGAAAAAAGCCAGATGAAAAGCTCTTGTCAGAGTCTGTTCAGTGCTCGTTGCACCGCAAATGCTTCGACCGCAGAAGTGGAAAGTTTCCATGTCGCAGGTCATAAACTGTTTCACTCTTCAGTCCTGATGTCCACTGATCGAACGGCAAACCTACTGTACAAGCGCTGGGTTTTTAATGAATGCATTTTGTATGCATTTCAATGCAGTGTAATATACATTTAAATACTGAGTGATATTAATTATATAGGGTTAGGATTAGGGTTTGGTTGAGGGTTAGTTGCATGTGAATATGCATCATTTAATGTTATTAATATGGTAAGAACATATAACAAGGACACTAAAATAAAGTGTTACCTGCTTTTTTTTTAAGCATGCTGCTAAAATAGACCCTTTTTTTCAAGCTTGTTTTTGCCACGGAATTAAAAAAATACAAAAGGTAATTGCAACTTTTTATCTCACAATTCAGACTTTTTTTCTTGCTCTTGCAAGTTTACCACGATTCTGATAAAAAAAAGTAAATTGCGAATTACAAAGTCTGAATTGTGAGATAAAAAGTTGCAATTACTTTTTTTTTTATGTATTTTTATTTTTTATCCTTTACAGTTCTATTTTCCACATAAAAAAAATATTTCTAAAAAAAAGCCATCAGCAATCCACCTTGTTTTTCAATCACCTGTTATATATAGAAACACATTTCACCATCCAATCATTTCCAGATGGACATTTTTTTTTTTTTTTTTTCTCAATGAACATTTTACAGATTGCTAAAGTAAAATGACTGACTTTTGATTGCATGACTTTAGAACCATGGCAAATCTAGAGGAAAAGCATTGGAGATTATTGAGGTCTCAGGAAAAAAAAATAAAGCATGGGAACATAAAGTCTCTATTTAATCTCGTTGTGTAGTTGATGCAATTGTAATATTAAAGATATCTCATCATTCCTATGTAAAGTTGAACTTTTGGCCTCCTTTCTGGTGCTTTATGCAATGAAATATCAAGGTTTTGCTTGTTGCTTTATTGCAATACACACAAACAATAACACGCACTGAAACGACATCTTTCCATCTCCACCACCGTATGTTTCATTAAGATTATATGACTGAGATATTCCTCGTAATGTGCGTCTCAGCACGGAATGGCGGTTCTGGTTTCCAATTGTTCAATAATGATCTATCTGCCAATTCAACACCCGCCGCAATATGAATAAAACATAAATGGAGGGCGGCGAGGCACTTTTACTGTATAGCTTTGCTTTAAAAAAAAAAAAAAAAAAATCATAATATGATAAATGTTGGTCTATACTTTTAGAATCAACCGTAATAACCAGGAGATGTCCAAGAGTCCACTAAAGCACACTAAAGGATGTTGATTTGCAGTAAAAGCACATGAGACGTTTAGTAATCATGTTCCCTGCTGTGTGAGAGTGACTCATGTGTGTTATAGCATAATACTTTTCTCTTTCTCGTTTTAGACAGAGGATTTCTTTTATAACAGTAAAGTGACCGACCATTGCAAACTAAAGTATAGCATGTTTTCAGATCGGTCAATTCATTTAAGCATTTAAGCAAATATCATCAAACAGCATATAAAGGAAGATATGGATGTAGTATCAGCCTAGTGAGAAAATGTGGCTGATATATTAAAGCGGATACATAATGTATTATTTCCTTCAGCTGAGACGCTTCAGATACGCACTGTTCAACATGATGGTTTTAAATAGCTAGAAATATGACTGGAATCACTTCAGAAAAGGAAAATACAGTGAAGTGCAACATGTCTGTCATATCGGCTACATAAAATCATAACGAGAACATTATAATTGTATGTTTGGGACGTGGATTTTAATGATGAGACTTTTGATTTTGTAATCAGGCTCTCAAAAATGATATAAAGATTTAGATTTATCGGCCGATATATCGGTTATCTTTGGAAGCTTGTTTCCGCCACAGAGTGAAAAATTAAAAAAGGTAATTGCGACTTTTTAATCTCACAATTCTGACTTTTTATCTCAGAATTGCGTGATATAAAGTCACACTTATGTATTATTAAGTCAAAATTGCGCGATAAAAAGTTGCAATTGCGTGTTATAAAGTCAGAATTAGGAGATATAAACTCGCAATTGCGAGAAATATACTTGAAATTCAGACTTTTTTTCTCGCAATTGCATGTTTATATCTCGCAATTCTGACTTTATAATATGCAATTGCGTGTTATCAAGTCAGAATTGTGAGATATAAACTATTCTGAGGTAAAAAAAGAAAAAGTCTGTCTTTTTCCCCCCTTAGAATAGAGAAATAAAGTCGCAATTGCGTCTTATAAAGTCAGAATTCAGACTTTTTTTTCTCGCAATTGCGAGTTTATGTCACGCAATTCTGAGTTTATATCTCACAATTCTGAGAAAAGATGTCAGAATTGCGAGATATAAACTCAATTAAACAAAATTATGTGTTATAAACTCAGAATTGCGTGATATAAAGTTGCAATTTGCGAGAAAAAAAGTCTGAATTCTGACTTTATAAGACGCAATTGCGACTTTATTTCACGCAATTCTGACTTTATATCTCGCAATTCTGAGAAATAAAGTCAGAATTGCGAGATGTCAACTCGCAATTATCTTTTAAAATGTTTTATTCTGTGGCGGAAACAAGCTTCCATAGTTATCGGCTTTCAAGTGTAAAGAATTATCGGTATCGGCCAAAGTTTTGATATCGGTGCATCTCTAAAGAAAGTGGTCGTTATGAATGTCGATAAAGAAAACACCACAGATCTCTTATTTAACGTTTTTATTACAGACAAAATGAAACAAAAAGGCATAGTGACACAAAATGACCTGGCTGGCAAGGAAAGAAAAAAAAAATACAGTATTCAAAAAAGTAAAAATAAAAAATAAAAGCAATGGTCATCATCATAATCATAATCCAAAAACAAAATAACAATAAAATTCAAATATTGTAGTTATAAGCAAAATTGATCTCATTTTGTTCATAAATAGAAACCTGTTAAACATTATTAAATATTAAACTGATGGGCAACTTGCTGATAACGATTTTAAAATAATTATCATTGCTGACTTTACAAATAAAATAACTACAATTGGCAGGTTTGTACACTATTTATTTTATTCAACTAAAAATAATATGCTACAGTAGAGAAAGAAAAAAAAAAGATTAAAATAAAACGTTTGACTAAATGATCAAATGCATTTAATTTTTTCCCACAAAACTTAAAGATGAGATCAACACAATAGAACATCTAGCAAAAGCTACTAGAAAACTATAGACCCACTGTTGATTTAATTTACTGTGTGCTGTATTATCTCACATTGAGAACATTATAGTTCACCTTTACATGTTATATTGGTGGTTTTAATGTCAGTCAAGAAGACCAGGCAAAAGAAATGACCCCGGGGGTTTCAACAGAACGACTGCGTTAGACTTGAAACGAACTCTATTGAAGTACACGATGTGAGATGTGTCTGGGTGACTCAGCACAACCGAAGTATGCGGTGCATGTTCTTCATCTACTGTCACGGTGGACAAAAGTTTCGAGAGAATATTGCTGAATGATATAGTTAAAGTTAAACGTGTGTGTTCACATCTGTGTACTTGTGTAAAGTATGTTTCTGACCTTTGACCTGAATCTGGAGGCGCCTTCAGAACGTAAGGCCCCGATCACACGTAACGCATCTTTCAGGCTCACCGCCCTGAACCATCACACAGAACAGTCAAGTCAACGTCAAATCAGCCTTTTATTAACTTTACTTACTTTCTGTTAACATTGTGATAGTTACGGTTCGTGAAGTCGTTAAGTTCCTGGAACGCGGCAACCTCCCTGTCTCTGTCTCGAAACCAACACGGAAGTGAATTAAACGGCAATTCATCGACTGGCCACTTGAGGCCGGCTGCAAAAGTGAGTCAAATCTGTATCTCCTCCATGTTAAAATGCCCAACTTTACAGCAGAAGAACACATGTTTACAGCCTGGAGCAAAACGTGGCTTTGGTCTATACAGCTAATGTTGCCCTTCATGACGACTGTGAGGGGGGTGAATATTTTTATAACTCATCCGTTTAAATTATATTAAGCCTTAAAAGTGCCATCTCTTCCGCTAGCACTTAACCTTATAACATTTTTTTTTTTTTTTTGTTCCTTTCCCTTTAAATCCTCCCTTATCGGGCTTATGCTACTCTGAACAATGCCCGAACTTCGTATTTTGAGCACTTCTTGCGTTGTTTTTGCCTCTTCACGATGACTCGCTTAATTTAGTCCCAATTTGTAACTCGCTTTGGACTAAAGCGTCTGCTAAATGACAAAATGTAAAATGTAAATGTGAATTTCTGCATAATTAAGGGTGTGTCCACTTTTGAGTGACAGGTGGATTCCCTGCTGTGCTCATTAGTCATCATTAGCCGTTTGTCTGCTGTCTGTTAGCCGTCACGTTACCTCAGCTCATTGTCTGACTGTAAAAATAAATAAATTCGGGAGTGACGCGCTGCCAAGATGGCGACGGTCGGCCACGCCCACTTTAGGCTTCAAAAACGGTCTTCAGAAACGTACAGGTGACGTCACGGACACTACGTCCATATTTTTTTGACCACAGTCTATGGTTCCTGGTAACCCGCGAGAGCACCACAAGTTTATCCTCCATCATCGCACTCTCCGGGCGTTCGAGCAACTGTGGCTTTTCATCACTAAATCGGAAAGCCCGCCTCTCCATTCATTCATGGAAAAAAAACGTGATGATGTCGTTCAACTGCCAAAACGCGTCAGGTGTGATCAGGGCCTTACACTTCACATTTACAACCTGAGAGGAAATCAACAAATCGCTTCACAAGTTTGTTAGACCATGAGTCCAGCAGGAGAATGCGGAGCCTAAATGGAGAGCCAGGTCATGCAGTCTGTCATGGGTTTTGCCGTAGATCTTTCTTTTTTTGGGGGGGGGGAGGGGGAATCACACCAGTGAGCACAGATTTTAATGCAAGATTGTGTACGTGGTGTGGAAACACTCTTCTGGAAATCACCTGCACAGGCTGTTCACTTACACAACGCACAAATACACTCACACACACGCCCATTCACTCCGGCACGCATTCACAAAATACCATTTAAAATACAAATCAATGAATTATAAGTCATATTAAAGAAGAAAAAATATCTGGACTTCATCTTCCCAATTTGACCCCCCAAAAAGTGATATTTACAATCACACTGTGACAGATCAACAAAGACCTACACGGGTCTTTAAATTTACAAAAAGAAGTTGTATTTATCAATTTTTCCATTTGAGTATTTTTTTCTTTTTTCTTGTCTATGTTTTTTTTTTTTTTTTTTTTTTTTTTTTTGCCTAAAATTCACAGAGACTCGAAAGAGACTTTTTTCCCTAAAGTAACGGACCTGTTTTTTTTGGCCAAAAAGAAGAGCTATGTTGCAAGCAGGAAATAAATAAAAAGTACAACGACAAAATAAAACAAAAATGAGACGAGGAGGAAAGTAACTGAGAGACTAAGAGGAGAGTTTTCCTCTGTTATAGTTAAAGCTCATTCGCCCTGAGGGCCGGTTTAATGGTAGTTTGCTTTATTTTTTTTCCTTTTCGTTTTTGTTATATACATCTTTTTTTGTTGTTTTCTTTTAAGTTTATTCAGAGACGGGGTGAGTGCTCTCTGAGGTCTCTGGCGCAGAGGCCTGTACATTTTTAAGTGCTTGGCAAAAATGAAAGGATCACTAGTAGTCTTCAGAACGCGTACACACACACATCCTTCTAAAAACGAATGTAAAATGACAGTGAGGGAAACTGATGATTTCTGGGAAGGGTGGAGAGGTGCGGGGGGGACTCCCTGGTGTTGTTTCATCTTTTCTCTTTCCGTTCTCCTTGTTTTTCTTCAAGTGAGGTAGAGTGGCTTATCCCTGCCTATCATACTGCCACTGCAAAACAATGAGAAACAAATCAGCGTCAGGTTAAAAAACACTAAAAGCTTCACCCAAGAAAAATGGCACACAAAAATAAGAATTGTGTCGTCATTCACTCACTCTCGTGTCACTCCAAACTAAAGTTCAAACCAATCCATTGAACGAATTAAAAAAAAAAAAAAAGAAAAAAAAAGCCCAACCATCATAACAGTAATCCATAAGCCTTGTGCAATGCTAATAACTCTCATAGGGCTGGGCGATAAACATTATCAATATCGACGTCAATAACGATGATGATAAGCTCTGGATTAATCTAACAGACTCTCACATAGCAGAAATAAACACGACAACAGCCAGTCAGTGCAGGACTCAGGGCTGTGAAACGATTAATCGCGATTAATCGAATTCAAAATAAAAGTTTGTGTGTACATAATATATGAGTGTGTACTGTGCATAATAATTTTTTTCATATATAAATACACACACATGCATGCATATATTTAAGAAAATTATACACAGTACACACACATATATTAAGTAAACAAACTTTTATTTTGGATGCGATTAATCGCGACTAATCGTTATAGTTTCGTCTGACACACACACACACACACACACACACTCACACGCATGTGTCGCTCACAGTGTTTTCAGTGTCTCTGTCTCAATATATGAGGAGATGAACACATGAACTTCATCATGAGAGTCACTTCACACGCTTTTAACCGTTTTATTTTAGGAAAACTATCGTCAAATACACACCGAAACCAAGATCTTCACCACAACCCGTCAAAATAAAAGTTCGGTTTAACTTAGAGAAATGACGACAATTTATATCACTACTGTCTACTAAAATGTACTTAAATGTAATAATACTATTATTATTTCTAAGGAATATCATACAACTGAGATATATATTTTTTCATCTATGTTTTACATTTATACAGTTGTATAAATACATTTCTACATTATACAGTTGTGTCGTGCAGCATCTTATTTGACAAAAAAAACAAAAAAAAACAATGTTTTGTTGTTGATAATCATATTTTCATCTGATTACATTTTAAAAGCTTAATTAAATTCACGAGGCCCTGAATTAAAAGGTATCTGCTCTGTCGAGTTTAATTGTGAACAAACAAGTTTACATTCATTCTCAAGGTCTAACAAATATGTGAAAAGCATTTTGATATTGTGATGATAATATTTCAAATATATAATAATAATATATCACGCAGCCCTACTTCAGAAAACAGCTCAAGACTTGGACTACAGTTATGAGACGTATGTTTTTTTGTGAATGCTTTCAGAGCAGTGTGAACATTCTGCTAAATATCTGGATTGGAATGACATGAGGGTGAATAACTTTCATTTTTTAGGGTGAACTAGTCTTTTAACTTTGTTATTGTCTGTTTGTGTTTTTTATTTTACTTTGCATTGCATTGCTTTGTTATATTACACAATAAATAATTAATGCGCACAGCTCTGAAACCACACATGCTGCTCTCACACACACACACACAGACACACACACACACACACACACACACACACACACACACACACACACACACACACTCACAGAGTCCCCTGATACTATGACGCGTCTCATGGGACAGACACAGTTAACACCGTAGCGCACACACACACACACACACACACACACACTGTTTACCTGCAGTGGTTTCCGCCGCATTCCCGGTTGCAGTACTCGCTGTCCCAGTCGGGGTTCTGGCCCACCGGGTTCGGGGCCCCAGGAGACTGAGACCCCCCCACACTCTTCTGATACTCCGACTGTAAGTGAGAGAATCCCTGAGAGAGACACAATACACACATTTTATTAGCATTTTTAGGCCAGAAACATATGCAAGCATGCAAACATGAATGCTTAGCCAATGCAATGCAAGTGTGTGACCCTGATGTGTGTGTACTTCACAAACTTAAAATGTACAAATGATCAGATAACACTTTACAATAAGGTTCATTAGTTAACATGAGCTAATATTAAACTGCACGTATACAGCATTTATTAATGCTAATTTCAACATTTACTAATATTTTATTAAAATCTTGTTAACGTTAGTTAATGCACTGTGAACTAACAATGAACGGCTGTATTTTTATTAACTAACGTTAACAAATACAGTAACAAATGTATTGCTCATGGTTAGTTCATGTTAGTTAATACATTAACTAATGAACCTTATTGTAAAGTGTTACCAATTATTAAATAAAGTGTAGATGTATGTAAAGCATATTATATAAAAAAAAATCAATTGTATTCTAATGATTAAACCTGGCATTTGTTCCTCGCTTCTTTTCAAAAGTGTTTCTGAACTGTTTTCTTTATTGCTCGACTGTAGGAAGGTGCTAAACACTGAAAATCAGACCTTTTCACTTCACACGCGTCTTCAGCACAGAGACTACACCTCCAAAACAACACATCCTCCACCCCAGTTCTCACTTCATCTCATTTCATTTCGCTTCGCACGCAAAACACGACCTGTCCTTTTTCAAGTTCTTTTGGTAACATTTTCCCAACAAGATCTGATTCCGAACACCGCTATTAATATTGAGCGATACCAGTGTGTTAAACATAAGCGAGGAGGTATAAACTGCATGTGTATCAGTGTTTCTTCACATAAAAATAAAACTTGTTTGCTGTTCATGACAAGTTTGGGAACGGAATACTGCCGTAATGTTCACTGCACATGTAGAGTATGTAGTACATGAACAATGAAGTGTGCAATGATAAATGTTTCATGGTAGTGTGCTATCTCTGAGCAAATGACGTTCAATTATCATCACGTGCTGTTTGCTGTTCCAATCACACCTCATAAACACAAGCAAGCGTGGCGTTTAGTACATGAAAATAGTACATGACTAAATGGAATTAAATAGAATTTACTGTGCAATATATGCTGTGTATTGTACACTCTTTTATTTAACATGTGGTGTTCAAAACCCTATAACACCTGTGGACTTCCCGGGTCAAAATGACCGGCCTATAAAAAATGCCTTATAAATCACTCATTATACCCAATCTTGGATTCAATCTTTTTGTCAACTTGTTCTCTTTCAATTAGGACTGGTTTTGTATTTAATTTTCAAACGGTTTAATTGTAGGAGTCATTTATCCGAGCTTATGCACTTCAGTTTTTGAGTGAAAAAAGCATTATTTGTTAATAATTTTGGCAATATTGAGTAAAAGGTGCATAAGCTCGGATAAATGACTCCTACAATTAAACCGTTTGGAAATTAAATACAAAACCAGTCCTAATTGAAAGAGAACAAGTTGACAAAAAGATTGACGGGAAGACCACAAGTGTGACTATGTAGCATTTTTTACAAAATAAACGTTTTTCAAAACAAACTTCCTGGTGAAACATTAAAGTAGACTAGTGTGATCAACAGTACCAATTTTCACAAAAAAAAAAATAATCCAAAATTATTCAAAAATAACGTTTTTTTTACTCAAAAAATGAGATGCCTACTCTCAGATAAATGAGGCCCACGATTAATCAGATGCAAATGGAAATACAAAACCAGTCCTAATTGAAAGAGAACAAGTTGACAAAAAGATTGAATCCAAGATTTGGTGAAAATATGGTATAATGAGTGATTTATAAGCTATTTTTTATAGGCCGTTCATTTTGACCCGGGAAGACCACAAGTGTAACAAGGTAACAAAACCCCCCCTAAAAAACATTTGAGAAGTAGTTATACCCTTTGGGAACAAAGTCACTAAGTTTCAGTCCAATGCGATAACATTAACTAGTATTTTGGGGAAAAAGAAAATCTTCTCCGGGTCAAAATGACCCGAAGACCACATGAGGGTAATAAATTAGTATGCAATGCTAAACATTTCTAGGGCTTATTTGCATTTAAAAAAAAATCTAATAAACACTTGAAATGAAGTGCATTGCATTGTGGGTTAGTACCTACAGTGCACATTTTGGCAAATGTAATACATGCATATAGAAATTTTGGTAACACTTTACAATAAGGTTCATTAGTTAACATGCACTAACCATGAGTAATACATTTGTTACAGTATTTATTCATCTTTGTTAATGTTAGATAATAAAAATACAGCTGTTCATTGTTTGTTCATGTTAGTTCACAGTGCATTAACTAATGATAACAAGATTTTAAGAAAGTATTAGTAAATGTTGAAATTAACATTTAGAAAAAATAATAAATGCTGCATAAGTGGAGTTCATTATTAGTTCATGCTAATTAATGTAGTTAACTAATGAACCTTATTGTAAAGTGTAATGTCAGATTATGCACAGAGTTACATGGCACAGTCGCAGCCCATAAACACAAGCACGTGTGGCGTCTCCCAGCATGCACGCTAACCTGCTGTCCTGGGGGTGGGGAGTGCAGCGGAGCCTGGAGGCCCATCTGGTGAGAGATGATTGGCTGTGACTGCACCTGCTGCATGCGGATTGGCTGGTTGAGGAGCGAGCCCTGGTGCAGGGAGAGCTGCTGGTGGAGGGGGGGGCTGATCTGGAAGGAGGCTGGGGGGGAGGCACTGAGCGCGGGCAGCATGGCCGAGCGGGGCAGGCCGTGTCTGGGAGCCCCCGCTGCGTAGCTCTGGAGGTCTGAGAGGGGGAAGGGGTACGGGGAGGAGGGCTGGGGCGGGACGCTGTACAGGGGGGTGTTGGGGGCCATCATGTGTGACGACGGCTGGCTAGACTGGCCGCTTTTGCTCTCCACCGGGTCACTGTAGGTCTGAGGGACAGAAAAGGCACATCATTAAATGCATCTACACTGAAAAAAAAATGGTAAGAAAAATTAAATAAGAAAAGAAATTGCTAGTAAATGTCACACATAAAATAAATGGCAGGTAACACACGTGACATTTTCAAGTAGAAAGACTGAAATGGTAAAACGCACTCCATGATCTTTACTTTCAACTTCAAAAAATAATTTACAGTGTAAGTTGATTGCACAATTCTGGATAAATTGAGAATTATGATTTTTTTCTTTTCTTGACTAATAAAAAAAATATCATATAATTTACTAGAGGTTTTCAAAAAGTTTACTTGCTGCAGTCTATTTAAAATAATATTTAATTTGAGTTCATTCTTTTTTGTTTAAAAAAAAATAGGATTGAGTGAATGTTTCAATGACTCACTCATAAATACTTCACTTGTTTCATAACTGGATTGAACGAATCTCTTGAATTAATGATTCAATGACTAATACATTTTTAACAGTCGCTTGTCGCCACCTACTGGTGTAACAATGTAATTGATACAATCGTTTTTTGAAGCGCCGAATGACTTTCAAATGGTGATTTTTATTTCTTTATTTCTTCTATAGACATCAGTGTTTATATCCCAACAATAAACTTTTATCCCAGAACTTCAGTGATAATTTGAATGATTGTAAGACGAGAAATAACGATACTGTGTGGTTGAAAAATCAGTTTGTGAAGAACACAGATTTGAATGTTCTGGTTTTTGATCTTGTCAAAGTTTTAATAAAAAGAGCCGAATCGCTGTCATTTAGGAATAAGATCATGTGGGTGTTTGAATCGAGATCGCCATCTTTTAAGGATTAATCGTGATGCTTAATATTGTCAGTATGAATTATATTATCAGTAGATCAATTTGAGATGTTCTTAGTGTTGACACGGACTCCAAAACTTTATGATCTCGTTTTTCGACATGATTTTAGAAGAGCATCTTTTGCTTCAATGGAAATGAAATCTCCTTTGTTTCTCCTAGTCATCACTGAGCTAGAAAATGAAGTCTCCAGCATCTCAGATGTTTCTGGGAGAGAAAAAAGATCCCAGAAATCTCCTCTAGAAGAGATCTCAAGAAGAACGGCATGGATTTCCCGAAGCATGCAATCAAAAGTCAGAGATTTCAATTATGATCTCAAACATATCTCATCAAATGATCACATTTGCATATATTTTAGGTCAAACATTTGAGGTGATACTTCAATGACTCCTAAATGAGCATCATTATTTTGGAGGCCGTGCAACAAACCGAAGTGTCAGTATTTAGAACAGCAGAAAACCACAGTGAGAAACAGTAGCAAACACCTATCGCACGATCACATCTATCTCTGATTTGTCAAATTGAGAGCATGCGCTTACAGCAGAGCATTGTTTCATTACCGTTTCACGCATCGTAAATGGCAATATGTTTTTCAAATGCCAGCGCGTGATGGGCAGTCGGTCGTGTTCATCAGCTGTCACGATCGTGGCGCTTTCATAATGCCTCATATTTATTGAGCAGAACATCTAAACTGATCAACATGAAAAGATTGAGGGCTGAGTCTGTGTCCGTAGAGAACCAGGAGAAACCAAACGGGGGAAGCAAAGCATGCTGGACGTGACCGTTTGAGCCAGCACATCTGCTTCGGGACATTTTCAAACATTTCTCTTTAAATTAAACAAGTGGAGATTGTCCAGGTCCCGAACGTACATCATCACACACCATATGATCGGTTTCAAAAGCTTCGCGAGAGCAAATACTGTTATTTATGGCGCCATTAACCGCCTCGTATTTCATAAAACCTCTAAACAACATTACAAACTGAGTGTTTCACTTTTTCTTTCTTTTTTTTTTTTAAGTCTTTCTGATATATTTAGGATAAAATGATGACAAATAATCCAGATTTAAAAAATACAATAGAGTAAAAATGTACTTTTACATAAAAACTTATTTATATAAAACTACTGAGACAATAATGCATCGCTCTATAAAATAGCACCAGGTGCACGAGTTTAAACACTCTCAAACTTCACATTTCCCACCGATTCTTTTAGTCTTAATTATGCATAAAACCCTAATTTATGAGTAAAAAAAGAGTCATCCTCTTTTCACGAGTGTATGTTTCAAGTTTTGGGCCGTGAAAACGATGTGCATTTGATAGTTAGACCAAGTTTTTTTTCTATCATATTTTCCTCCTTTTCAATGCATGAGAGTATACGAACACATCAAGCAAAGCATCTGCCAAAAGCAGATTTTGACGAAATATTTAATTATACGCAATGAAGGATGAGAAAGGCGTTTAATAAAAGCCTCTGAGTTTGATGAATACTGTATTCAACGGCTTAATCAACGCTCTTGTTTAGGGCCAAGGAGCTCAGAGAGCGAGGTATGGAAAAGAAGAGAGAGTGTTTAGCATGAAAATGCAATTTGCGTTTTTCAAAAGAGAAACAATGAATGTAAAATTAGTGGTTTGAAATCGCAGCTTTTTATTATGCAGATGAACGTATGCAATGAAACGACAGATCAT
The DNA here is from genome assembly GCF_965113295.1 of Leuciscus leuciscus. Lineage (NCBI taxonomy): Eukaryota > Metazoa > Chordata > Actinopteri > Cypriniformes > Leuciscidae > Leuciscus > Leuciscus leuciscus. The sequence goes on along the minus strand of NC_138738.1, from coordinate 2,133,133 downwards.
GCTGATTTCTGCTCGTTTGAGTCTGTCAAATCACTTTGGAAAATTGGCTATCGATTTACAGATGGCGCATGCGTGATGCCGGCAGTCGGCCGAGCGATCCGACAGATTAAAACAACGGTTAGTGACCGCAGAAACATGACAGAGACGAATATGGTTAGGGTTGAACTAATGATGCTGTTTTTAGGGAATGTATATACGAGCGTGCCGACAGTGTGAAGAATGAGTTCACACACACATGTCATCTTTTACTTCCAAAGCTGGCTGACTGAAAAGGAGAGTTCTTGCTGTATCTTTACAAGGTTGTTTTCTAAAGCCCTATACGGTCGGGATTAGCTTTACCAGGGTAGATGGAGTGTAACTTTACCACAGGACGTCTGTAATATTAATGGTCAATCCGCACGGGATAAGAGATCTCAGTAAACTAGCAGAAGTGGGAGAGTAACTCGATTTACACACCGCCGTCACTCCTGTCGTCATGTGTGTGTTACGCTGCTTCCTGATATCACGTGCACAAACACATATAACCTATATTTATATATATAAAACAGTTATGTCCGGTCGAACGATGTATTAATTAACTTCAGATTGGATTGTGTTGGTAATAGGCACTAACGCTAAAAGATGTTTAGTGCCTCTAACAAGTGCTGTGGATCTTCTCTCTGATGTGAATGGTGTGTGTGAAACACTTGAGTTTGGCGTCTCCATACTTGAAAAAGCGTGGAAAACTACTATTAAACTGGAAATGATGAAATATTTACGTACATATTTACAGCGGGTCTATTCGCACGGGATCAGTATTACCTGAGGACATTTTTCCAGACCTTTTTACTGAAGGTAAAAGTCGCCGTAATCTTTACTGACATTGTCCGTCATGATCACTGAGATGCACATTCAGACGGGACTAAAATCACAGAGAAGCTCTGGTAATTATTACTTTCCATGTTACACTAGTCCCGTCCGAATAGGGCTTATTATCGATGATCTATGACTAAAGGTGCTTCCAAATGAGTGTACTTATGCCATTTTGTAGTATAAATAGTGTGAGTTCTGTGTTCACACTGAAAATTCCAAATAGAATGTTGATGAAAAAAAAGAAACAAAGTTTGGAATGTTCACGAACTGTCACAGCTTTCCTTATATGGGCGGAGGGGGAGGGGCTAACAGACTGATGTTGAATGACATCATAATTTATTCAGTTAATAAACTACACGGTTGAGTGCATAGTGCGTAGGTTAAGTGCATATAGTGTGTCATTTGGGACACGACTTATGTGTGTCAAAGTGTCATTTAAGGATTAATAAGATGCTGTTATAGTATTTATAATTTTTTTTAGCTTTTATTATTTTATTTTCAGATTTAATTTTAATTTGAGTAATTTTATTGTGTGCTTTTGACATTTTTCTATTTGTATTTAGCTTTAATCCTCTTCAGTTTCAGTTTTTTCAGTCTATATTAGTCAAGTCATTTTAGAACTTTTGAATTTTAGAACTTTTGAATTTTAGAACTTTTGAATTTTAGAACTTTTGAATTTTAGAACTTTTTTTACTTATATTAGTTTCATTCATGTAGTTTTTCATTTATTTTATTTAATTTAAATGTTTATTTTTATTTTTTTATTTAATTTTAATTTCAATTAACAAAATGATTTAATAGTTTTAGCGTTTCTTTTAGTTCACAATAAAAACACTCGTCTAAAAAAAAACCATAAAAGTAGCACTATATATTTCTTATAAATCTTCCAGTCACATGATGGACTGGCATGAAGATAAAAATGACAGAATCTTCTTTTTTCCTTGAACTATCCCTTTAAAACACACGCACACAAGCACTCTTGCGCTGACAGCTCTTCCCATGAAATGTTGTGCTGAAATCTTTAGTCTAATGTTTGCACCCCCAACATTAGCGCTGACCCAAAGACGTGAACCCGTCCGGTTACCTTGGAAACCAGGCTGGCTCGGTACGCTGCCAGGGCCTTCAGGTACTCCTTCTTCGCCGCTTCTGTTTTCCGTTTATATGCCTGCGAGGGAACGAAACACAACTGTGAATAAACACACAAACAGACACGAGCGCAATGCTAGAATATGAGCACTTAACCTTCACTTTGCACCTGGACTGTGTCACGTCAACAACTTTCAACCTCACGAATCTACACAAAACACGTATAAAACGCTCAATAGCTGAGCATCATGTCCAGTCTGGGCTAATTTTAGGTCAGATTGGAGGAAAAAGTTATTGCATGTACATGCAGTTGTAAATTCTACTACAGTAACTACATGTTTAAAGCTTCATATTTGATATGCACATTTCTAAATGATGAACATGATCTGATAAACCTGTCAATCTCCTCCAGTCCTCCTGTCTCTGATTGACAGTTTAGACTGTCAATCAAAAGTCTTTAAGTTTAATTGTACAAACATCCTTCAGCTCGAGCTTCACGAGTCTTTATGATCTGAAATCTGCACTGATTTTGATCAAGTTAACATAATAACTTTGATATTGTTAGTAATATTTTAACTGGGCTGAAGCAACTTTGGTTTACTTGATTATCCATATGTCATTTATTAGAAAAATCATGAGTATCAAATATGATCATCAGGCTTTTGAGGAAGGTTTATTTGTTCATCTCTCAATCATCATTGCATTGCATTGTTTTAAAACTTTGATCATAAACTAAGCATTTAAATATCATCTTACTAAGACATATTACTGGCAGATATTGATATGCTTTTATGCAAGTATGTCCTATACTATTATAACAAGCATCAGAATTTCATCTTTTGTCCATATAAATATCAGCATCTGAACCAAATTACATATTTTTCTCAATTTGAGTCTTAGAATAAAATTGAGCTTTTTCACCCCCTACATATTCTCACTACATCAGACAATTTCAGCCATAAAAGCCTGATGTATCAAATATGATTAACATTTTTTTTATACATATATGCAAACTTGTTTAAAGGTTCAATTTTCTGACTATTATTTCATATGCCAGTCTTTACAGGGTTAAATATCAGGGTTTCATATTGATAAGTCCACTAAAACACACACGGAGAATTATAAGTGTACATCCCACATCAAAGACACAGGACAGAAGAAAAGATGGGGGTTGTGGAGGGAGAAAGCCTGGCTTTAACGCACACAAAGTGAATGAAATGCGATGTAGGCTAATGTAATTGCTTGTCAATCATTTCACATCCCAGAATTACGGTTTCCATTTCTTTTTGGCAACGAGTGCGGCCAATTCCCTTCTGGAACTGGGGCGGACATCAGAACCATTTCATCTTATGAGGGAAAACACGCTTTAAATCGGTGACAAAACACGTCACGCTGCTTCCAGGCACAACGCTAAATTGCAAATGGAGAAAAAAGCGATGTGACTTAACAAGATGAATATGGCTGCAGTCCCACAGGAAGATAAAAACACAGATGAGATCTCTTTAATATCTCAATTCTGTCTCCTAGACAGCGATGCGATTATATGCAGAGCAAACTCCTCAAAAATCAAAATAGACAATCCCATTCTTATATGGAATATTGCAGTGTTTTTACCATTATTATAAATGATGTATCCGTGCACATCATCATTACTGTGTTAATAATCTTGAATCAGAATAACTTCCTCTTCTCTGATGATGTGGGCGGGGCTATAACCTGTCACTCACATGAGATCAGCCAATAGCAAACCACAACCATCCAATCAATTCCTCACGGACAAAATCAAGCCCCGCCCACATTTCTTCTTGTTCCTGAAGCGTTTCACTCGGATATACGGCGAAGAAAAGACGAGCACAACTTCCATTCCATGCCGACTTTAACAAACGAACAGCAACGACTGTTAAACATTCTCACCAATGAACTAGAGAAAGACTAAACGTTGACAACTAGAAAAAAAGGAAAGTTTGAGAGAAGTGCATTCATGTACATGTTCTCATTCCGGACAGATTTCACATTTTCAAGTTAGTAATACAATAAATTGATCAATCATTTTGATTAGTAACTGTATATTTAGTTTAGTTATAGTATAGATATCTGGACTATAAGTTTAAGGCTCGTTCAAACCAAGGATGATAACTATAACGATAACTATATAGCGTCAATATCGTTCTGTCGCTTTAAATGCTCGAGCTTGAGATCAGGATGGATTCTGATTGGCTGTTTTTATTGTTCATCAGCTGGAAAAAACCTCCTGAAAATAATTCCAACGATATGGTTTCTCTGTGCCATTATCTTTATAGTTAAGGTGTGGATCTTTAAAGTTATTAAAGTTATCATCCTTGGTGTGAACAGGCAACTTGCAAGTTGGCGTCGGACTGGGGGTAAAACCAGTACTGATCACCAGTGCCCCAAGGGGAGAGAGGGCCCTTGAAAAGTCTGGAATTTATTTTATTTTACCTGGATATTTTCATTTCCTAATTAAATTGCATAATGAATGTCAGATGAAATGTAAAGTTAGTGTGTTGGCTGAATAACTTGATTGACTGACTGGTCCCACCCCTTGCTAATGCGCCAAATGGTTTAGTCCATCTGCACGCATTTTGTGCTGTAGAAATGTCTTTCTCAAAGAAAGCCAAATCAGGCCACCAAAAAAGAAAGGAAAGACAGGAGATGGAAAGAATACAAAATGAGGGGAAACGATTGGTAACTGACTTCTTTTCAAAGAAAGGTGAGCACAATCTAGAACACGAATCTATAGTGCTAAACTGCTTGAATATCTCCGCGATCGCTAGTGCTAAAGATGAACTGAGACGACCCACTGAAAGAGCAGAACATACACTTTCAGATGATAATCTGGTTATACATGTAATCTGAGGTAAAGGCTAAATAAATAAACTGTACACTAACAATGCTGTTTGCATACAACACACCATTATAATAGCCTACACTGAAACCTGTTTAATTTTAAATTAATAGGCTATAATATCTAAAATGAGCAATAAATTAGCCATGTTAAATGGGGGTGGTTGAGGAACATGGGGGCCCATCAGGACTGCCTATGCATAGGGCCCGGGATCTTGTGCTACACCCCTGTTTGCAACTCTATGTCTCTATTTATAATAACTCTCATTAGAGTATTAGTAGACTGTTAGGTGTTAGGGTTCGGGTTAGGACAATAAGTTGACATGTAGTTGCAAAGTTACTTATAGTCAGTAGAATGTCTGTCGGGGAGCATCAAAATAAAGTGTTACTTTTTTTTTTTTTTTTTTTTTTTTTTTTTACTCCCCTAACAGTAACCGCATAATTTATTCATAGTGCAATGTATGAACTCATGAACCCTGAACACTGCATCAATATTCAGCAAGATTCTTTTAGACAACTACCATAATGTTTGACTAGTTGGGAGTTTGATTGACAGGCGATCTGACCAATCATGATCCGCCGAATCCGCCATTTTTGTTACTGACGTCTTTCCGCGGTTAAAACAACATTCCTTCTGATGTTCATTCATGTTTATTTGATGCTATAAATGAACTAGAAGGAAGAGATGATCGGTTCATGAGCAGCTTTAACTGAGCGATCTGTCAGACACATTAAAGAGACACAAAACGCTATTTATTGCTTCAATTTCGTTAAAAATGAACAAATTTAAAAGGAGAGGCTTTGTTTCATATCAAAAGTAAGCTGGTCTTGTCCTGTCTGTCAGTGTGTTGTCAGTGTCCTCTCTCCTCCACAATGTGTGTTTCACTGCATTGTGTGTGAGAGAGGCGTGGCTTGTCGGACATAGCAACAGTAACTAAAGGGGGCGGGTCTTTGCGAACGGTCAATTCTGTTGGACTAACATGGATTTTTATGCATTTCATGATTTAATTAATTCGCATTTCGTAGAATGTGTAGTTTCTATTTTACAGTGCAACAACCAAATAGTTGATTCGTGAGTGTGAATTTAGAGACACCACTTCAAGTTATATAATTATTCAATTCCATTCAATTCAAGTTTATTTGTATTGCGCTGTTTTACATATTACATAACAACGCTATAAGCAGCGTTATAGAAAATGCTTGTTTCAAATGATATAAATAATAATAAGCATAACTGTTGATCTGTCAGCATGTTTGAACCATCATCACGGAGGAGTTTAAGCAACAGAACAAAAATGACTATAAATTCCTCTCGAATACCTTCGGCGAACGTAAGTTTGTGACCTTGCGTGTTGCTAGTTAAATATTGAACGGGGTGGCGTGGTTTTTTGTCGTAATGAACTCCCAAGGAGCTTCCAGCAGCGTTGGTTTCAAATTAATTTAACCTCCACTAATGAGTGGCCCTAACGACAGCAGCTCTTAAATAAATTACCATGCCTAAGGATGTCTAATTATTCCAAAGTGAGCGGATTCATTAGCAATTGAAGCCGTCAGAGAGGGAGCAGGTCGCTATGAATTAGAAGTAACGGGAGCATGTGTTGGTGTCTTAATCGTGACACGCCGCTCGCCCCCCCGCAGAATTAGCTGTAATTGTACCTTAATGAAATGTTCTTGTTTGATAACCGGTTAATTATGGAAGACAATAACTCGTGAGACCCGCTGACACGGGGAACGGGCTCAGACCCGGAGGGGAGAGGGAGATATATCGTGCTGAAGGGAAGACAGAAGATGTCAAAACTCTTTATTTCTGTGTGAATCTGAAGAACAGAGATGCCGCTGATAGTGACAGGATGAGAAACAACACAAGTTGAGTTTGATACGTCATTATCTAGTGCTGGACGATCCCACAGACCTTCCAGAAGAGCAAAGCCTGATAATTAATGAGACGACGCTCCGGTGACATTCCCACAAAAGAACAAGATCATTACACACACAAGCACAAGAAAACATGAAATCATGTCCGGGTCACGTGACACCCTCAGGTTTCCAATCACCGGAATGCTAAAAAATACTGGAATTCAATTAACTTTATTTAAATCAGCATGAATAAAAGGTGATTAAACTATTGCTTCCATGATATATAAACACTTCTACTTTTTTTTTTTTTTTTACATTTCAGTAACAAGAATTTGGGGGAGGGGGTGATACATTTTAATGATAATTTTTATTTAATTTATTATTAAATGTGAAGTGTGGGAGAAGTGTCCAGAAATAAATCTGGACATATTTTTGAGATTTATGCATAAAAAATTGTCATGATAATAATATTTCAATGCAAACAAATGGGTAATGGTCAATCTCTATTTAAAATAAAAAATAAAAGTTATGTGAAGTATGTCTGGAATATATCCGGAATTTATATGGAATGGAATATATATATGTATGTTCTTGAGATTGTTTTAAAAAAAAAAAGTAAAATATATTATATATATACATTTTAACATACAAAAAAAAAAAGTTCTTGAGATTTATGCATAAAATACAAAGTAAAAAAGTAAAATATCTAAACAAAACAAAAAATAATACTAAAATAAAATGTGTGGGTGTGTGTGTGTCAAATTTGCATGAAAATGTTACAATGCAAAAAGTGGTAATGTTAATGTTTATTTAATTTTTTTTTTATGAAATATGAAGTACGTGTCTAGAATATATCTGGAAATGTTCTTGAGATTTAGTGAAAAAAAGTAACAGTATATGTGTATAAAAAAAAACATATACAGTATATGTGTGTGTATATATATATATATATATATATATATGTATGTATGTGTATTGTATGTATGTGTGTATATATATATAAATCCAAAACATAAAGTGTATAAAGCCAGTGTGCCGTGTTTGTGTGTGTGCAGAAGAGCAGAGCCGCTCTTTAATGAACGGGGTGTGACTGGAGCTCTGGAGCTTCTCTAAGCAGTAAATAAATGTTAGGGAATGAGGGCTTATTGCCTGCGGTTGAGAGGGCGGCTGGAATTATGCCTGTTCAGTCACCGCGGTTCTACATCATTTAACATATTCATCATTCACATGACTGACAGGTCAGGGCCATCACTAAAAGAAATGACAGTCATCTATTGGAGCAGAGGCCTATCAATCATCCACTAATGGCCCTATCAGAGCGGCGGCTCATGACTCCTCCCACTCCGCTCTCGTCACACAATACTGCGCTTTGAGGATGGGAAACATAATGTTGTGCAAGATTAATATGAGCACTGAAGCTCATCGCATACACCCTTAGAAGAAATACTGGAATTCAATTAACTTTATTTAAATCAGCATTAATAAAAGGTAATTAAACCATTGCTTCCATTATATATAAGCATTTCTACTTTTAATACAATTTGAATAATATTAAATTTTTCTTCACATTACAGTAGTGAGAATTTGAGGGAGGGGGTGCTACATTTTAATGGTAATATCACAATGCAAAAATATTTTTTTACAAAAATTAATAGTTAATCATTATTTAAAATGTTTTGGTTTTTTTATTAAGTTTGAAGTGTGGGAGAAGTGTCCATAAATATATCTGGACATATTTCTACATAAAAAAAGTGTACAAAATTTCATAATAATGGGGAATGTAAAGCCTATTTTGAAAAAAAAAGTTACTAAAACAGAAACTAAATGTAGCAAATAACTTCAATAAAACATCAAGTAACACACTGAATTAATTCATTATTGGATTGACGGATGGATAATAGATGCATGAGCATGCTGTCCGGTTAGGCGGCTCGCTAGGGATTGAAACAGAGCCGAAGTGTAAAACTTTGCCTTTCCACACGTCCAGTCGGGCCAGACGTTAGTAGCAGGTGATGATCTCAGCGAAAGATGACATAACCAGCGCTAATCAGCGAATTAAACGCACCTCGGGGACACATGACCTCATCAGCTCCGGCGACACAGAACAGATGCGTCGAGTCGAGTCACGAAGAAACAATCCCTTCCCAACTGAGAGAAAGAGTCACCTTGTTATCCCAGTAAATAAACACAACAAACAGACGCCGCCGCCCAAGGACAAGCCTTATTATGCTAGGAATTTGTGAAGAAAAACCAAAACCAAGCCTGGAGTTTTCCAGCGAACGAAGGGTTAAAATGCACAAACAATAACATTTGTGAGAGCAGATGTCCTTGAGGGGGAATTGAAGGGCGCCGGGTGATGGCTAATCTCGTATTCTCAGCATGATCGAATCACCAGGCAACAGATATAAATAAAAAGAGCCCAGGAAATGAGGAATTCACATTCAAGGGTGTCAGCAGCAAAATGAAGATTCATGGTGAAGAGGGGAGAGTGAAGGAGGCAAAAATTAACTGCAAATAAAAGGACACAGCAGCTCTCAGAGAAAGAGAAAAGGAGAGCGAGCGAGAGAATATCAGTCGTGAACGCGCTCTCTCTCTCTGTCACGGAGGCAGGTGCTCTTATTTGACATGCAATAGCAGCCGTGTGTTATGGAGGATATGCTAAAAATACAGCGGCCATCTCACACACACACACACACACACACACACATACACACACACACACACACACATCTCAGTCGAGCTCATGCACAGCTCATTACTGACACACACACACACACACACACACACGTATTCTCCTGCACATCAATACCTACTGGAGAATCACTCAAATAAACACTTAAAAATCTTCTGTCTACCTGTATATACAAATCCGTTTGAAAAATAAACATTATTCAGGAAGGATGCATTAAATTGATCACGGTTTCCACAAAAAATATGAATCTTTTTTCAACATTGATAATAATCAGAAATGTTTTCAAATCATCATATTAGAGTGATTTGTGAAGGATCATGTGACACTGAAGACTGGAGTAATGATGCTGAAAATTCAGCTTTGATCACAGGAATAAATTACACTTTACTATATATTCACTTAGAGAAATTTACATTCTAATAATATTTCAAAATTGTTTATGTATTTTTGATCAAATAAATGCAACCTTGGTGAAAAGCATTAAAAAATCTTTCCAATCCCAAATATCATCCATCCAATCATCCATCCATCCATCCAATCATCCATCCATCCATCCATCCAATCATCCATCCATCCATCCATCCATCCATCCATCCATCCATCCATCCAATCATCCATCCATCCAATCATCCATCCATCCAATCATCCATCCATCCATCCATCCATCCATCCATCCATCCATCCATCCATCCATCCATCCATCCATCCATCCATCCATCCATCCATCCATCCATCCATCCATCCATCCATCCATCCATCCATCCATCCATCCATCCAATCATCCATCCAATCATCCATCCATCCATCCATCCATCCAATCATCCATCCATCCATACATCCATCCATACATCCATCCATACATACATCCATCCATCCATCCATCCATCCAGAATTACTGACTTGTTTCTGTTCCTCTCCGAGACTGTCCCACATGGAGGCCACGATCTTGGACACGTCCCCGAAGGTGGCGTTGGGGTTTTGGCCCTTGATGGCGGCCTGAGTGTCCCTGAAGAAGAGAGCGTACGCTGAGACGGGCTTCTGCGGCTCGTTCGGGTCCTTCTTCTTCTTCTTCTTCTGAGGTTTGGGCTTGGGCTTCATCATGTCAGAGGAGGGCCGCTTCTCTCCTGCGATCTGAAGAGGAAGAGAGAGAACACCAATGAGTCGGGATGCATTTACTCTCGTCAACAAGACTGAAGCTCAAATGCAAAAACTCTTGTGCACAAATAGTCAATGTTGCATTTAGACATTATGACTACAAACGAAGACTAAGATATACAGTCAAACCAAAATTAATTCAGACACCTTCAACATTTCTCACATTATCACAGTTTATTCGCTATAGTTTAGAAAATGGTAATACAATATGAGCAGAACTCAGCTGATATTTGCCTGGTTTTGTCCGTCCTTCTGTTAGACTGTCTCACACATGAATTATGTTGAATATCTGTCAGCTGTTAAATTTAACTACACAATTAGATAATACCAGTTTAGCTCAACCAATCACCAAGCAATGCTTCATTTTGTTCAGTCTGTGTGTAAAAAGAGCATTAGCAATTAAAGACAAAACACTTCAGCAAAACATGATCAGGTCAAAGTGTCCGAGAAATATTTGGTCACAAATTTTGACTGGTGGTCACTGTATGAAGAATTATTGGGTATAATATGTCACAGTTTACTTTATTTTGCTCTCCTCACTTACATAAATGAACTATAGTGTCCTGCACACAGTAGTAAAACAAATATCAAAAATGATATCTGGTGTCTGGATAATTTTTGGTTTGACTGTACAAAGACTGCACTCATATTACTTAAGAATTGGGAAAAAGTGCATTGCGCAATATGGCTAAATAAGTCCCGCCTTCTACCTAAACTAGCCAATCGCCAATTGATAAAGTCTTTCCTTGCTACAAATCAGTGCTGGAATCATTCTAGTTCAGTTTCCTTGAAGAGCAAAGAATGAAAATGAAATATTGAATGCATGTGTAGTTTGATGATATCTAAGAGTTCTTCAAGTGCATCTACATCTCCCAGCATGCACTGCTGTTCCAGTCACACATGCATGTTTGGCGACGCAAATGCGGGTTGTCTTTTATCTGCAAACATCATGAAATAAAAATGGGATGCACTGGATTCCAGAATGCTTTCAGTCAAGCGCCGGCGCTGTAATCTACTCTGACAGTTCATGGACTCTCTTCTGAGCGCTCAAACATTGCGGCTGAAATTGATTTCTTAATGCAGAGAGTCCAGCAGACGTTGTTAATATCCCATTTGAATCAGTGCTGCATCATCTCATGTCTGATGCACACTAATATGCGTTTCTTCATCTAAAACCACTGTGCATTTAAAATAGAAACACAATTCCATTATTTAAATGAGTAGAAATGAGGATACGGACAGAGAGAGAGAGAAATAAAGAATGATGAACAATACATCTTTGTCTTTAACAGGAGAGAAAACACAGAAGAGTTAAAGCAAACGAGTGAACGAGGTTTCTAGGGCAGAACTTGATGGTTAGATAACATCATTCTCTCTCATCAGCGTTTTCAATGTACCAAAAAAGAGAAACTAATTTGAAGAGAGAGGAAATGTAGCGTGAATCACTGGCTGATGCTCCATTAAAACAGACCGCGCTAAAATCTCCATTCACGTCTGACTTTACATGTGATTTACATGATGATGATCACGCAAAACAACATTAGTGAAAGTCAGAACGAGTCTCAAGATCAAATGAAATCATAAACTAGCACGTGATCACTCAGAAGCTATTGATTTCTGTTTTAATGTGAAAATAAAACATGAAATATTAAAAAGTAAATACTAAAGACTAGACTTTTATATTAATATTGAAGTATACATATATATAATATATATTCAAATTATATAATTATTAAGTTTTATCATGCAATCTTATATATAATTAAATATAAGTTATTGTAGTGTTTTGAAATTATGAAAAAGTAAATATTAAAGACTAAATACTATTATTACATATATTAATATATTACTTAATTAATTTATATTAATATGTTAATATATAATATTACATTTAAATATATTATTATTAAATTATTCAAAGATATACTTAATATATCAAGATATATATGAAGAGTTCAGATGCAAAAGCCTCTAAATGCCATCTGACATTTTCTTATAGAATGATCATTTTTATCAAGCTTGTATATTTAAACTCAATAGTTTCACTTAAATGGCAATTAAGATTACCTATTAATTGTCATTTAAGTGAAATTACTGAACTTAAATACACAAGCTTGATAAAAAATGATCATTGTATGAGAAAATTTCAGATGGCATTTAGAGGCTTTTGCATCTGAACTCTTCATATATATTTTGGAAAATAAAATGAAAAAAGTGAATGAAAATATTAAAAAGTAATCACTAAAGACTAGACTTTTATAATACTATAGTAGTCTTTAATATATATATATAGCCTATATAATTATTTTTTTTTAAATTATATTATTAAAAGTTTTATGTCGTTTTTTTTTAAATTATGAAGAAAAGAAAGTATTATTATAATATTATAAAATTATAATAATATTATTATATATATACTACTATATTATTACTTAATAATATATTAATGTATGTGTATATATATATATAATAACATTATATATATATATATATATATATATATATATATATATATGTTTTATTAATAAATTTATTTTATTAATATTTTTTTTATTTTATGTTATTTAAAGTTAACTAACAATAATTTAATTTTAGTTCAATAAATTGTTCTGCAAAATAAGACTCAACTTCCAACAGGAAATACATCAACGCAGAAAATATACAATCTTAATGTCCAAAACTATGTTTTCAATATGAATTCATAAAATTTCATACCAGAAATATTCATATGTGATTTGACTGGAGCATATGTCTCTCTCCGAACTGTCGAAAACGCAGAGTGAGGTTTTGATTTGAATCAAGTCCAAACATGTCGTCAGTCCAATGTTTCTCTGGATAGTGAATATGTTGAGCATGTACAGTAGTACAGTGCACTCGTTCCTCATACTTTACACGAGTTCTCGTCTTACTGTGGCGATAACAAACCTCAGAAATGTTTATGAAGTTTGTCTATGCTGCTTTAGCAAATGCAGTGTGTGCTCTCAGTGTTCTGCTCAATGTTTGATGTGAAAGAGAGTTTGTGTGCGTGAGAGTAACACGATAAAGAGTTTGTTATACACTAGTAGTATGTGCATGACTGTACGTGTTTTCGCATACTCAAACGTGTCTCATATGTGTATGCATGTGCACAGCTGCATATTTCCAAACTAAAGACTCCTGGATTCAATTAATGTGCAAAAACACACACATTCACACGTGCATGAATATACACAGCATATGTCAATTACACACACACACAGGTAATGCATTCTGGGAATAGATTGGAATCTGGCCTCTAAATGCTTCAGATTTATATACATTTAATTTGATTAAGCGTAAACAAACACACATGTCCTCCATAAGCGCAACGGCACATTCCAGAGGAAAATTAAAGGCAGGATGAATGTGTTTGTGTCAGTGTCACAGAGTTTAAATGCATTAGCGTGTGTTTGTATGTGTCGAGAGAGGAAATACCACTGGGAATGAAATGTGCTAATTGTTGCCTTTGTCCAGACGGCATTATTATTAAAATCCACAGGGATTGAACCAACAATCCCGGCCGACTGAAAGACTTCTGACTTATTTTGACTGACAAACAGAGTGGCTTTAGATCTACTCGGACCAGGTGTAATTGCACCGGGCTTTGTGCTGCATTAGGCCGGACTCTTCCATAAGCTCGCTGAAGAACAATGCAATTTAAACATCATGTAAGTTAATTCACTCTTTGTATTCTCCAATCCAATTAAGCATGCAGCGTTGCGATAATGAGGGATTTCGAGCTGCCTGCGCATTACATGCAACATTCAAATTAAATTCAAACTGACACTTCCAATAAAAGGAGAGGATGACGGACAAGCAGGAGTAATTGGTTTTCTGGGACAATGAAAATGAAAAGAAGGATAGAGAGTGAGAGTGAGAGAGAGAGTGAGAGAGAGAGAGAGAGAGAAACATGTTTTTGCCAGCAAATCACAGTGAACAAAAGACGTCAAGATGTGAAGTTAAAATGCAGAGATTTGTAAACACTATTGAGACACACGGAAAACATTCACACTGAAGTTGCTTTTAAATAAAGAGAGGAAATTATTCTCAAAGCTCTCGTCTGCCATTTATGCTCCTTTATAACGCGCAACAGATGGCTCCGGAAGTCAGAATCACATTCATTATTTTCCATAATATATAAACCTTTCAGACCTGTCATGAGCTCTGAGGTCATTCACTGATGATTTATGATTCTGTAGCCAAAAAAATTTAATAATTATTATAATAATTTTTTTTTTTTTTTTTTTGTGGCCGTGCAACACTTTGTGGGTCTGCAAGATTTTATCATGTTTTTTAAAGAAGTCACCAAGGATGCATTTATTTGATAAAAAATACAGGAAAAATTGTGAGATATTATTAGAATTAAAAACAGATGTTTTCTATGTGAATATATAGTAAAGTGTAATTTATTCCTGTGATCAAAGCTGAATTTTCAGCATCATTACTCCATTCTTCAGTGTCACATGATCCTTCAGAAATCATTCTAATATGATGATTTGATGCATAAGAAACATTTATGATTATTATCGATGTTGAACATTTTTGTGGAAACCCTGATTTATTTTATTTTTCACGATTTTTTGATGAATAGAAAGTTCATAAGAACAGCATTTATTCATTTATGTTTACTGTCACTTTTGAGCAACTGGATGTGTTTATGCAGAATAAAAGTATTAATTTCTGACTAAACATTTTTTAAATCTAGAGTAAATCTTACAATCATTGACTACAAATCGATAGCCATCTCTAATGCTTTACAATAAGCTAATGCAATGAACTAACGATAATTTTACAGCATGCATTAATCTCAGTTAATAGCAATTTCTGCATATATTTTTAACATTTCAAGGTGTATAAATTAATATTGCTTATTTTAAGCAAGCATAAGTTAACTAAGAAGAAATGCATTAAGAAATGGGTTACACTTTATTTTAAGGTGTCATTGTTACACTGTAATTAAGTGCTGAGTAATATTAAGCAACTACATGTAGGATAGGCTTATGATTTGGTTAATTGCATGTAATTATGCATAATTTACTGTTACTGCTATGGTAAGTGCATGTAACATACGTAACAAGGACACTGTAAAATAAAGTGTTACCAAGAAATGTTATTGTAAAGTCTTTCTAAGGAGAAAATGCATGAGGAAGAATAAGTCGGCGCTGCATTCTACTGTTACGTGCAACTTCATGCCGATCGCTCAGTGAAACGCCAGATCTTTGCAGGAAACGTTGATGTACCTTTGAGTGGTACTTCGCTTCCTCTTCCTGGGCGGAGCTTGAGGGGGAGGGCGTGGCTGACTGACTTCCTGGCGATGATGGGGAACCGTGAGTAAAGGAGCCTTGGCCAATCTGAGAGCTGAGCTGGGACAGGGCGCTCATGGGGTGGGGCAGTATCCGGGCAGATCTGTTTAGCATGGGGCTGTGGTGGGCACGGGGGTAATAACTGCCCGCTTGCCCCGCAAACGCCGGCATCTAGGGTGAGAGAAGAAGACCAGACTTTACTACGAGTAATTTTGAAAAGAAATAACCAATTGAGGCCGGTTCGCCTTTAGTCTTTTCTCTTCTACAGAGACCCTTTAAAAAGATATTCGCTTCTTCCCTCACCCTTTGAAGCAGACGTCTGAATATTGGTGTCTAGTTAAGGTTAAGGAAAGTTAATTCTATGATGACTACAAAACAAAGCTCTTATCAATGCATTAACCTAATTTAAGGAGGCCGTAGATATACGACGCTATGCAAAAATTGCAATGCAACTGAACCCTGGGGGTTTTGAAAGTGTCCTTTCATAGTTTCAGCCTGACTTATATCATAAACAGATTAGAGAGTGATCTAGATAGATAAGCATCATTTACTGTAAGTCATCAACCGCACTTCTCTCAGCATGAATTTCAAAGCTACTTCAGAAAGCCACAACGCCATTGGCGCTCAACCCGGAAGAATCCCAAAGCAACCACATTAATGACTTGACACTTAAAAACAACAGTAAGAATTCACCACATAAGACATAAATCATACATGCATAAACAATTGAGTAAATAACCACATACACAGTAATGCATATACATCTACTGTATATACAGAAGAGCGAATTGTGGTCGAAATGCAATTTGCATGGTTCAAAACTGTACATTAAGATTTTAATGTATTTAAGTGCATTTTGCACCTGGTTAAACCTGAGTGTGGTTTATAAGATGCTGAAATACTGTGCAATGATGCAACTCCTTTATTTTATATACATTAGTACATTTATACCATGCAAAAAAAAGATACAAATCCTCTTTTTCAAACCAGGCAATGCTAAATTAAGTTAGTTAGTTAATTTGCTAAAACAAAAACGCAACGGTTCTAATTTCCCTCAAATCCCAGAATCCTCTCAAACTGAGCATCTGTAACTCTTGTATTTTAATATTTCACCATGTTTCATTTCCGTGGCTGCTCTTCAAAAAGCATCTCATCAGGAGATGTGAGCGGATGTCGACGGCAGGACTGCGAACGGATGTATTCATTTACACATAAATGGGAATACTTAGCCAGCCACGAATCAAAAAGAAAGAGAAATAGAGAAAGTTGATGAACTTGCATTTTATTAGCTCCATGCAACATTCACGAGTTGAGCTGAATTAAACATCAACTGTGTGTGCTTTTAAAATGATTCATGAAGTCAGAGAGGTCTGGGCAGAGTAAACATTACCGTATCGGCTGTGATCTTAGCGAGGGCTTGTAATAGTGCTAATTAACCTCTCAAGACTTGCTAATAGACGAAATTTAAAATGAAAGAGCAAGAAAAATGCATGAAGTCCACAAACTCAGGGGGTGCGAGCAGCTCTCAGTCGAATTAGCCTGGAATATACAGGACATCCTACTAAAGTGTCGGTACAAAAGCAGACCTGAAACAAAGGCTTTCCTCATTTAGACGTTTCAGATCTCGAATACTCAACAGCCCCTCCAAAAGCGGCCCAAACACAACCTCCAACCTCAAATCAAATTTCAGCAACACCATTAGTTCAATTTTCAAATGCAGCGAATAGCTTTAATGTTGGGGAGAGAGAGAGAGAGAGAGAGAGAGAGAATCCATTAATTTTCCATTTTCCGTGGAGTTGCTCTTTAAGGGCTTTCACAAACCAAGAAGCATTGAAAAACCAATTAATCAAACATGAATGGCCTATCATAGCGACGGCAACCCCATTTCCATAGCAACCGCTGCCGGCCAAGAGCATCACCCTCTTCTTTAATCTGGGCGCACAACACAGAGAGAGAGAGAGAGAATGAGAGAGAGAGAGAGAGAGAGAGAGAGAGAGAGTGCAATGGGCTCACTGTGAGAGAGAGAGAGAGAGAGAGAGAGAGAGAGAGAGAGAGAGAGAGAGAGAGAGAGAGAGAGAGGCTAATGGGCTCACTGAGCGAATTTTCATATTACGGCCCAATTCTGTGATTGGAACCTTTGTTGGGACAAAAGGTACCGGGACGACTCCGCAGTCAGCCGCGAAAACCACCAATCTATCATAGTCTATTCTCTCTCTCTCTCTCTCTCTCTCTCTCTCGCTCGCTCGCTGAATAATTTATGGTATTTGTTTCCAAAGCATCATTGCAGCGCCCTCGTCCCGTTTGAAATTCTGAATATCATTTCAATAGTGTTGACTCGAATTACTGGCCCATTTCTCGCTGAGAAAAGGCTGTGCAAAAAAAAAAAATAATAATAATACAATGAGAAAAATGCACACGATTAACTGTGTTTTATCTCTCTTTCTGTTTAGGGACCTGCCAAATACACAACCAGATGAAATTCTCAGGAAAGCTCAACAAAATACCCATTTGCATAGATTAGAGCTGCACTATTCTGTATAAATTGCTATTTTTATTTATTTATTTTGCTTCAAAAAACGTCCTCCCACAATTCTGAACCGACAACTAAACAAATGAACATGTCATTTGCTAGAGGTTCTGACAAAATGTTAATTGCTGCAGTCTATTTAAAATGTTTAATTACTCTTAGTAAAAACAGGATTGAGTGATTGATTCAATGACTCACTCATGAATAATTCACTTGTTTCATTACTGGATGAATCAGCGTTTTTTGAACGAATCTCTTGAATGATTGATTCAACGACTCACTCATAAATACTTCACTTGTTTCATTACTGGATGAATCAGTGTTTTTTGAACGAATCTCTTGAATGTTTGATTCAATGACTCACTCATGAATAATTCCGTTGTTTCATTACTGGATGAATCAGCGTTTTTTGAACGAATCTCTTGAATGATTGATTCAACGACTCACTCATAAATACTTCACTTGTTTCATTACTGGATGAATCAGTGTCTTTTGAACGAATCTCTTGAATGAATGATTCAATGACGAATGCATTTTAACAGTCACTTGTCGCCACCTACTGGTGTAACGATGTAATGATACAATAGTTTATTTGAAGCACCATGTTACTTTCAAAAGGTGATTTACTATATTTTAATCACTATCGTAGACATCAGTATTTACATCCGAACTATAACCTTTTATCCCAGTACTTCTGTGATAATATGAATTATTGTAACGTAGAAATAATGAATTACCTCAGTAAAAGTATTACCTTTAAAATAAAACTCATCAAAAATAAAGCATTTTTAGTTTAGCTCATCGGTAACACTTTACAATAAGGTTCTGTTCATTAACATTAGTTAAATACATGTGCTTATATTAACTAACAATTAAAAATGCTTCTAAAGGTCTGTTCACACCAAGAACGATAACTATAACGATTAATAAATCAGCGTTCGGTTTATACGAAGCGCTGCAGTTTTGTCGTCTGTCGCTTTAAATACTTGAGCTCTTAAAAGCAGGATTGATTCTGATTGGCTGTCAGAGTTTTAATTATTCATCAGCTGGAAAAATCTTTCTGAAACTGATTTCGACTATATCGTTTCTCTGTGCCGTTATAGTTGTGGTGTGCGGATCTATATCATCATTGTTAAAGTTATCGTTCTTGGTGTGAACGGCCCTTAAAACATTTATTAATCTTAGTTAGTGTTAATTAATATCAACTAATACATTGACTAGTGTCTGTAAAGATTATTTAATGGACCTGAGCTAACATGAACTATCAATGTTTGATAGTCAACAGTTGTGCTTTTATTACACTAACTAACTCCAACAAAGATACTATAGCACATGCATTAACTAATGTTAAATAACAGCAATAACAAACACACACAGATCAAACTCAGATCTGTAGAAAAGGATATATTAAAAAGCATGCATGGAAAGAGATGTTTTCATCAGTATTTAAACAGAGTCTACTGTACCGTTTCATCTCTTATTTTAACATTAGACTTTTATTATTTTCTACAGCCATTGCTCTCACATTTCACATTAAAATAAGCAATTCTAAGCGAACGAAATCGGCAAACGAGCGAGTGTTTTGTGAGAGCGTGGCCGGCCCTGTTATTCCAAACCACATTTGCTTTCAATTTATTTGGAGTCACGGTTATAATCAAAAGAATAAAGACGTGCACCTTCAGCAAACGACTTCTCTCTTTACTGTCAATTTAGACAAAGCAGTCGGCGTGAATTGTTAAACAAACAATATATTGTCTGCAGGCTGCTTACTGCACATTTAGATGACATATTGAATATTTGTTTGCAATGCTGTCTGTTTGCAGAGAGAGAGAGAGAGAGAGAGAGAGAGAGAGAGATTGATCAATAAGGGAGAGTGAAAGAGAAAGCCTGCTCTGCTCTCTCTAATAGTCATGTGTTCAGGCTATATAAAGCAGGCTGGATGGCTGTACAAACATCATGAAACAGACTCACAAAGGTTACTGGTTGCCATAGGTACTGTATGCTAATTGCTAAATAGTATAAACCTTGATGGGGGGTGTCTGGTTACGGCTCAGACTGAGATATCATATTCATAGACGCGAATGATTTACAGTGCATTGCGTATGCATTTCTAAGGCCTCTAAATGATCCACATGATCAAGAACATGTCACACTCGATCTCCTGCAGTGCTTCTGTCTCTGATCGACAGTTTACACTGGTTTAGCGAGGAAAAGTCTTTTAGTTTAATTGTACTTCAGCTCTTGCTTCACGTGTCTTTATGATCTGAAATCTGCACTTATTTTTTATCAAGTTAATGTAAGAATAACTGGACTGAAAAATCATGAGTGTCAAATATGATCATCAGGCTTTTGAGGAAGGTTTATTTGTTCATCTGTCAATCATCATTGTATTGCATTATATGTTTTAAAACTACAGAGCTTTGATCATAAACTAAGCATTTAATTATAATCTTACCAAGACATATTACTGGCAGATATTGAGTGCATGCTATACTGTTATAAAAATCTCATTTATTTACATTATTGATTTTACTTTTTGTCCATATGAATAAATTGAATATTTTTGCTCTGAATATAATTGAGCTGTTTGTTTTTTTCCTCCATATTCTCACTATATCAGACTATATGAGCCATAAAAGCCTAATGCATAAAATATGATGCAAACAAATATGTTTTTTTTGTCTTAAGGTTCAATTAAAGATTCCATAAAAATAAAAAATAAAATGTATCACTATTATTATTTCATGTCAGGCTTAAGTTTTTCTCACTTTAGCGAATAATTTTCTTGTTTGAAACCACGATTTTTTTTTTCAATTTCTCTGGCAGCAACACTTAATATTTAATGTGACTGGAAAACAACACACAAAAAAAAAAAAAAAAGAAAACATCTGATTAAGAAAAAGGTTTTTTGCAACGGAAAGCATTTAAGACTCGTTCCACACCCTGACCACCAATTCACAGAACGTTCTGTTCATTCAGCAGAGAAACTTCATTTCCTGTTCCTCTGTTCTTTGAACTCGCTGTTCATCACAGCCAAATAACAACCGCCATCCAATAATGAGCTTCGCATCGAGCTCGTGCGATATCTGAACGCTATTGTCTGCGAATCCGACCTCAACCCAGGCCCAAGAGATGCTTGTTATGAATCTGAGGTTATATATCCACAAATGATATAAGTATGCATACTCTTCTGCCATTGAATACAGTAGATCATCTAATGTACGATCTGCTTCTGGGTGCGTCATGTGTCATGCAATAGGACAATAAAGACAATGTAATAGGATCCAGAAAGTTGAATTATCATCATGCATTGACAGTATAACCACCTGACATAAATAACTACACCAGAATAATCATACTGTATATGTGTTGCTTCATGTGACAATTGTTCAGGCCACGTGATAATTCATTTATATTATGTTTCTGTGTTCAGAATACACACTTCTGCAGATTGCATGCGGATGGCCTACTTAATTTGCAGTATACGCCACAAGAGCACACTGTATACTGTATCCCACAATGCAATGTGTTCAACTTGACCCCTCCATTCCTAATGCAACAAATAAATCCTAAGTAATTCCTGCAGTGATGTTTCTGACTTTATTAGATTATGCAAAAATAGTAAATATTGCAATAGTGCATTCTGAACACAGCCAATGAGAGTGAATCTAGGCCACTGGTGCTCAACTAGTGGGTCACAACCCTAAAATGGGTCACAGGTCTGTTCTGACAGCGAGAGGAAAAAGGTGCAAAATGCAACTAACCAAAATAGACACTTAGTTGTAAACGCCAAAGATAAAACTTGAAATATTTCCGAATTTCACGTTTTTATTTGTGCAATTCACTAGCAATCTCTGTGTGAAATGGTTTCTACACCAATTTTTTTTTAATGCATTGCATTTCACCGTGGGAACGTATTATTGTTATATATAGTTGTTAATGCCCAAAGATCATGCATCCAGTCAAAATATTTAAAAATGTCATGTTTTATTTGTGAAGTTCACTGGCAATCTCTGAGTCAAAATGGTCTCTACCTATTTTTTTTAATGCATTTCACCATGGGACTGTATTATAAGTGATTCTGGTGCCCGGTGTAAAACGAGTCTGACAGCGAGAGAGAAAAAAGTGCAAAATGCAACTGACCAAAATAGACACTTAGTTGTAAACGCCAAAGATAAAACTTAAAATATTGTCAAATTTCACGTTTTTATTTGTGCAATTCACTAGCAATCTCTGTGTGAAAAGGGTTTCTACACCCAATTTTTTTTAATGCATTGCATTTCACCGTGGGAACGTATTGTTGTTATATAAAGTTGTTAATGCCAAAGATCATGCATCCAGTCACACTTAAAATATTAAAAAATTTCACAGTTATATTTGTGAAATTCACTAGCAATCTCCATGTGACCAACACCAATGCATTTTTTTTTTTTTTTATGCATTGCATTTCAATGTGGGACTGTATTGTTGTTATATATAGTTGTTAATGCCAAAGATATTGTAAGTGATTCTGTGTGGTATTCAGTACAGTATTGTTCAGTATTGTAAGTGATTCTGTGTTGTATTCAGTACAGTATTGTTCAGTATTGTAAGTGATTCTGTGTTGTATTCAGTACAGTATTGTTCAGTATTATAAGTGATTCTGTGTTGTATTCAGTACAGTATTGTTCAGTATTATAAGTGATTCTGTGTTGTATTCAGTACAGTATTGTTCAGTATTGTAAGTGATTCTGTGTTGTATTCAGTACAGTATTGTTCAGTATTGTAAGTGATTCTGTGTTGTATTCAGTACAGTATTGTTCAGTATTATAAGTGATTCTGTGTTGTATTCAGTACAGTATTGTTCAGTATTATAAGTGATTCTGTGTTATATTCAGTACAGTATTGTTCAGTATTGTAAGTGATTCTGTGTGGTATTCAGTACAGTATTGTTCAGTATTATAAGTGATTCTGTGTGGTATTCAGTACAGTATTGTTCAGTATTGTAAGTGATTCTGTGTGGTATTCAGTACAGTATTGTTCAGTATTGTAAGTGATTCTGTGTTGTATTCAGTACAGTATTGTTCAGTATTATAAGTGATTCTGTGTTGTATTCAGTACAGTATTGTTCAGTATTGTAAGTGATTCTGTGTTGTATTCAGTACAGTATTGTTCAGTATTATAAGTGATTCTGTGTGGTATTCAGTACAGTATTGTTCAGTATTATAAGTGATTCTGTGTTGTATTCAGTACAGTATTGTTCAGTATTGTAAGTGATTCTGTGTTGTATTCAGTACAGTATTGTTCAGTATTGTAAGTGATTCTGTGTGGTATTCAGTACAGTATTGTTCAGTATTGTAAGTGATTCTGTGTGGTATTCAGTACAGTATTGTTCAGTATTGTAAGTGATTCTGTGTTGTATTCAGTACAGTATTGTTCAGTATTGTAAGTGATTCTGTGTTGTATTCAGTACAGTATTGTTCAGTATTATAAGTGATTCTGTGTTGTATTCAGTACAGTATTGTTCAGTATTGTAAGTTATTCTGTGTTGTATTCAGTACAGTATTGTTCAGTATTGTAAGTGATTCTGTGTTGTATTCAGTACAGTATTGTTCAGTATTATAAGTGATTCTGTGTTGTATTCAGTACAGTATTGTTCAGTATTGTAAGTGATTCTGTGTGGTATTCAGTACAGTATTGTTCAGTATTATAAGTGATTCTGTGTTATATTCAGTACAGTATTGTTCAGTATTATAAGTGATTCTGTGTTATATTCAGTACAGTATTGTTCAGTATTATAAGTGATTCTGTGTTGTATTCAGTACAGTATTGTTCAGTATTGTAAGTGATTCTGTGTTGTATTCAGTACAGTATTGTTCAGTATTATAAGTGATTCTGTGTTGTATTCAGTACAGTATTGTTCAGTATTATAAGTGATTCTGTGTTGTATTCAGTACAGTATTGTTCAGTATTATAAGTGATTCTGTGTTGTATTCAGTACAGTATTGTTCAGTATTGTAAGTGATTCTGTGTTGTATTCAGTACAGTATTGTTCAGTATTGTAAGTGATTCTGTGTTATATTCAGTACAGTATTGTTCAGTATTGTAAGTGATTCTGTGTGGTATTCAGTACAGTATTGTTCAGTATTATAAGTGATTCTGTGTTGTATTCAGTACAGTATTGTTCAGTATTGTAAGTGATTCTGTGTTGTATTCAGTACAGTATTGTTCAGTATTGTAAGTGATTCTGTGTTATATTCAGTACAGTATTGTTCAGTATTGTAAGTGATTCTGTGTGGTATTCAGTACAGTATTGTTCAGTATTGTAAGTGATTCTGTGTTGTATTCAGTACAGTATTGTTCAGTATTATAAGTGATTCTGTGTGGTATTCAGTACAGTATTGTTCAGTATTATAAGTGATTCTGTGTTGTATTCAGTACAGTATTGTTCAGTATTATAAGTGATTCTGTGTGGTATTCAGTACAGTATTGTTCAGTATTATAAGTGATTCTGTGTTGTATTCAGTACAGTATTGTTCAGTATTGTAAGTGATTCTGTGTGGTATTCAGTACAGTATTGTTCAGTATTGTAAGTGATTCTGTGTTGTATTCAGTACAGTATTGTTCAGTATTATAAGTGATTCTGTGTTGTATTCAGTACAGTATTGTTCAGTATTGTAAGTGATTCTGTGTGGTATTCAGTACAGTATTGTTCAGTATTGTAAGTGATTCTGTGTGGTATTCAGTACAGTATTGTTCAGTATTGTAAGTGATTCTGTGTTGTATTCAGTACAGTATTGTTCAGTATTGTAAGTGATTCTGTGTTGTATTCAGTACAGTATTGTTCAGTATTATAAGTGATTCTGTGTTGTATTCAGTACAGTATTGTTCAGTATTGTAAGTTATTCTGTGTTGTATTCAGTACAGTATTGTTCAGTATTGTAAGTGATTCTGTGTTGTATTCAGTACAGTATTGTTCAGTATTATAAGTGATTCTGTGTTGTATTCAGTACAGTATTGTTCAGTATTGTAAGTGATTCTGTGTGGTATTCAGTACAGTATTGTTCAGTATTATAAGTGATTCTGTGTTATATTCAGTACAGTATTGTTCAGTATTATAAGTGATTCTGTGTTATATTCAGTACAGTATTGTTCAGTATTATAAGTGATTCTGTGTTGTATTCAGTACAGTATTGTTCAGTATTGTAAGTGATTCTGTGTTGTATTCAGTACAGTATTGTTCAGTATTATAAGTGATTCTGTGTTGTATTCAGTACAGTATTGTTCAGTATTGTAAGTGATTCTGTGTTATATTCAGTACAGTATTGTTCAGTATTATAAGTGATTCTGTGTTGTATTCAGTACAGTATTGTTCAGTATTGTAAGTGATTCTGTGTTGTATTCAGTACAGTATTGTTCAGTATTGTAAGTGATTCTGTGTTATATTCAGTACAGTATTGTTCAGTATTGTAAGTGATTCTGTGTGGTATTCAGTACAGTATTGTTCAGTATTATAAGTGATTCTGTGTTGTATTCAGTACAGTATTGTTCAGTATTATAAGTGATTCTGTGTGGTATTCAGTACAGTATTGTTCAGTATTATAAGTGATTCTGTGTTGTATTCAGTACAGTATTGTTCAGTATTATAAGTGATTCTGTGTGGTATTCAGTACAGTATTGTTCAGTATTATAAGTGATTCTGTGTGGTATTCAGTACAGTATTGTTCAGTATTATAAGTGATTCTGTGTTGTATTCAGTACAGTATTGTTCAGTATTGTAAGTGATTCTGTGTGGTATTCAGTACAGTATTGTTCAGTATTGTAAGTGATTCTGTGTTGTATTCAGTACAGTATTGTTCAGTATTGTAAGTGATTCTGTGTTGTATTCAGTACAGTATTGTTCAGTATTATAAGTGATTCTGTGTTATATTCAGTACAGTATTGTTCAGTATTGTAAGTGATTCTGTGTTATATTCAGTACAGTATTGTTCAGTATTATAAGTGATTCTGTGTTATATTCAGTACAGTATTGTTCAGTATTGTAAGTGATTCTGTGTTGTATTCAGTACAGTATTGTTCAGTATTGTAAGTGATTCTGTGTGGTATTCAGTACAGTATTGTTCAGTATTGTAAGTGATTCTGTGTGGTATTCAGTACAGTATTGTTCAGTATTATAAGTGATTCTGTGTTGTATTCAGTACAGTATTGTTCAGTATTGTAAGTGATTCTGTGTGGTATTCAGTACAGTATTGTTCAGTATTATAAGTGATTCTGTGTTGTATTCAGTACAGTATTGTAAGTGATTCTGTGTGGTATTCAGTACAGTATTGTTCAGTATTATAAGTGATTCTGTGTTATATTCAGTACAGTATTGTTCAGTATTGTAAGTGATTCTGTGTGGTATTCAGTACAGTATTGTTCAGTATTATAAGTGATTCTGTGTTGTATTCAGTACAGTATTGTTCAGTATTATAAGTGATTCTGTGTTATATTCAGTACAGTATTGTTCAGTATTATAAGTGATTCTGTGTGGTATTCAGTACAGTATTGTTCAGTATTATAAGTGATTCTGTGTTGTATTCAGTACAGTATTGTTCAGTATTATAAGTGATTCTGTGTTATATTCAGTACAGTATTGTTCAGTATTGTAAGTGATTCTGTGTTGTATTCAGTACAGTATTGTTCAGTATTATAAGTGATTCTGTGTTGTATTCAGTACAGTATTGTTCAGTATTATAAGTGATTCTGTGTTGTATTCAGTACAGTATTATAAGTGATTCTGTGTGGTATTCAGTACAGTATTGTTCAGTATTATAAGTGATTCTGTGTTATATTCAGTACAGTATTGTTCAGTATTGTAAGTGATTCTGTGTTGTATTCAGTACAGTATTGTTCAGTATTATAAGTGATTCTGTGTTGTATTCAGTACAGTATTGTTCAGTATTATAAGTGATTCTGTGTTGTATTCAGTACAGTATTATAAGTGATTCTGTGTTATATTCAGTACAGTATTGTTCAGTATTATAAGTGATTCTGTGTTATATTCAGTACAGTATTGTTCAGTATTGTAAGTGATTCTGTGTGGTATTCAGTACAGTATTGTTCAGTATTATAAGTGATTCTGTGTTGTATTCAGTACAGTATTGTTCAGTATTATAAGTGATTCTGTGTTGTATTCAGTACAGTATTATAAGTGATTCTGTGTGGTATTCAGTACAGTATTGTTCAGTATTATAAGTGATTCTGTGTGGTATTCAGTACAGTATTGTTCAGTATTATAAGTGATTCTGTGTTGTATTCAGTACAGTATTGTTCAGTATTATAAGTGATTCTGTGTTGTATTCAGTACAGTATTATAAGTGATTCTGTGTGGTATTCAGTACAGTATTGTTCAGTATTATAAGTGATTCTGTGTTGTATTCAGTACAGTATTGTTCAGTATTATAAGTGATTCTGTGTTGTATTCAGTACAGTATTGTTCAGTATTATAAGTGATTCTGTGTTGTATTCAGTACAGTATTATAAGTGATTCTGTGTGGTATTCAGTACAGTATTGTTCAGTATTGTAAGTGATTCTGTGTTGTATTCAGTACAGTATTGTTCAGTATTATAAGTGATTCTGTGTTGTATTCAGTACAGTATTATAAGTGATTCTGTGTGGTATTCAGTACAGTATTGTTCAGTATTATAAGTGATTCTGTGTTGTATTCAGTACAGTATTGTTCAGTATTATAAGTGATTCTGTGTTGTATTCAGTACAGTATTGTTCAGTATTATAAGTGATTCTGTGTTGTATTCAGTACAGTATTATAAGTGATTCTGTGTTATATTCAGTACAGTATTGTTCAGTATTATAAGTGATTCTGTGTGGTATTCAGTACAGTATTGTTCAGTATTATAAGTGATTCTGTGTTGTATTCAGTACAGTATTGTTCAGTATTATAAGTGATTCTGTGTTGTATTCAGTACAGTATTATAAGTGATTCTGTGTTGTATTCAGTACAGTATTGTTCAGTATTATAAGTGATTCTGTGTTGTATTCAGTACAGTATTGTTCAGTATTATAAGTGATTCTGTGTTGTATTCAGTACAGTATTGTTCAGTATTATAAGTGATTCTGTGTTGTATTCAGTACAGTATTGTTCAGTATTATAAGTGATTCTGTGTTGTATTCAGTACAGTATTATAAGTGATTCTGTGTGGTATTCAGTACAGTATTGTTCAGTATTGTAAGTGATTCTGTGTGGGATTCAGTACAGTATTGTTCAGTATTATAAGTGATTCTGTGTTGTATTCAGTACAGTATTGTTCAGTATTGTAAGTGATTCTGTGTGGTATTCAGTACAGTATTGTTCAGTATTGTAAGTGATTCTGTGTTGTATTCGGTACAGTATTGTTCAGTATTATAAGTGATTCTGTGTGGTATTCAGTACAGTATTGTTCAGTATTATAAGTGATTCTGTGTTGTATTCAGTACAGTATTGTTCAGTATTGTAAGTGATTCTGTGTTGTATTCAGTACAGTATTGTTCAGTATTATAAGTGATTCTGTGTGGTATTCAGTACAGTATTGTTCAGTATTGTAAGTGATTCTGTGTGGTATTCAGTACAGTATTGTTCAGTATTGTAAGTGATTCTGTGTTATATTCAGTACAGTATTGTTCAGTATTGTAAGTGATTCTGTGTGGTATTCAGTACAGTATTGTTCAGTATTGTAAGTGATTCTGTGTTATATTCAGTACAGTATTGTTCAGTATTGTAAGTGATTCTGTGTTGTATTCGGTACAGTATTGTTCAGTATTATAAGTGATTCTGTGTGGTATTCAGTACAGTATTGTTCAGTATTGTAAGTGATTCTGTGTGGTATTCAGTACAGTATTGTTCAGTATTGTAAGTGATTCTGTGTGGTATTCAGTACAGTATTGTTCAGTATTGTAAGTGATTCTGTGTTGTATTCAGTACAGTATTGTTCAGTATTGTAAGTGATTCTGTGTTGTATTCGGTACAGTATTGTTCAGTATTATAAGTGATTCTGTGTTGTATTCAGTACAGTATTGTTCAGTATTGTAAGTGATTCTGATGCCCAGTGTAAAACGGGTCCCGAAGCACAAGGCATGATGGGTAAGCGATCTCTCTCGCCCGCTGCCTCTGATTGAAGACATCTTGTTGGGAGTGATGGCTCACTCCACGCAGGTTCACAGTTGCTATTGTAAAATCACAGAGCGGTTAATTGAAACAAATGACTATAATAATAGAACATTATCCCGGCAGGCTCGCGGCCATGGCAGCTTTAATTAGCCGAGCGTCGGAGACGGATCTCTCGTGCTGGAGCCGTAAACACGCGGGCGGGGGGGAATCTCATCGAGATCTGCCCTCACCGCGACTCCTCGTTCGCCTCGAGGGCAGAACATGAAACCCGGCACATCTCGCTCTCTGAATCTCTCGCCCGATGCCCGTGGGGGTCATTTACAACAACGCTCCGGGTGCTAATAAGGCGGCCAATTTATAAATCAAGCGCTGGTTAAATCTGTAAGCAAACGCAACCTGTCCTCCCCGAAGACGTGCGAGTTTCATCTCTGAGAGCCCGTGGAAATGAAAGACGGTTACAAAGCGCTGGTCTTTGAACTCCGAGCTGAAGTAAAACCTCAACACACCACATCACAGAGCGGCTCCATTCACAACACACACACTCACACACAGATCACAGATCAGCACGGGCTTTCCATGCCTCATTCATCAGCACTGTTATCAGCTTTACCTCAGAGATCTCACACAACCTGCTCTCACAATGCATTACAGCTCTGTGCTCTAGACTGCTTTTATCGGTCGAAACTTCAAATATTTTCAAATTTCATGTTTTATTTGTGAAATTCACTTGCAATCTCTGTGTGACCCAACACCAATGCATTTTCTTGAAGAACTCAAAGAACTAAAAATATGTCAAAAGTTTGGGTTTTCATTTTGTTTTTGTCTTTTATGCTCACCAAGGCTGGATTTATGTGATCAAAAATACAGTAAAATTTTTTGAAATATTATTATTATCTTCAGGATTCTAAAGAACAGCATTTAATTGAAATAGAATCGTCTTTACTGTCACTTTTGAAATTATTTTCTTTTTCTTTTTCTATTGACTGCTTTTATTGGTCGAAACTTAAAATATTTTCAAATTTCAAGTTTTTATTTGTGAAATTCACTAGCAATCTCCGTGTGACCCAACGCCAATGCATTTTTTTTTAAGAACTCAAAGAACTAAAAATATGTCAAAAGTTTGGGTTTTCATTTGGTTTTTGTCTTTTATGCTCACCAAGGCTGGATTTATGTGATCAAAAATACAGTTAAAATAGTGAAATATTATTACAATTCAAAATAGCTGTTTTCTATGTGAATATATTGTAAAATGTCATTTATATCCTGTGATCAAAGCTGAATTTTCAGCATTATTACTCCAGTCTTCAGTGTCACATGATCCTTCAGAAATCATTCTAATATGATGATTTGCTGCTCAAGAAACACTGATACATTTTTTTTTGTCACAGAAGAGAAAGACGAAAACTAAAATTTTGATATGATTTTATGCAAACATTCATTTGCAACCTCAGAGATGATAAGCACTCACTATTAAGCACATAAAATCCATCAATAAGTCAAAATTCCTATGAAAATAAAACCTGTTTAGCAAGACGTGTGTAAAAATCCTTATAATTGTTCTCCTAGTGAATAAATGCAAACGGTGCTTGTTTTAACGGTTGACAATGAGTCACATAAGCTGATAGAACTGAAATATTGTTGTCAAATAATCTGAAGTCCGAGGGTTTCCCGTATAAACGTCCCGCATCTCTGAATGAACTGAAAACCACAGAAATCCAATTCAGTTTTCACAAGGTCTTAATGTTAGGAGGAGGAGGAGGAGGAGGAGGAGACTGGAGGCAACAATTGAAATAATTTGATTGGGCCTTTATTTCATGGCTGGGACAGTTTTATTGCATCATATTCCAATTCAATTAACTGGGATGTAAATCTGAGGGGAGCGACGAGAAGCGTTTCGCCTCTAAAAGACTAGCAGGGTCTAGTTCTACGTGTTCATTACCGCCCCGACAGCGCCACGCGTGCACGTGTGTTCATCCGAAACAGAGCAACAAATTCACTTTCATGCATTTATTTTAATTAAATGCACTGCGGTTTCGCTCAGTACGTCTTTAAAATGTGACCAAGATGAGGAAAAACAAACAAACTAGACAAACAAGCTAACAAACAAAGGCTTTAGCAGAGACGCTTGCATGGCGTGTTCACAGCGATTATGTGTGTGTGTGTGTGTGTGTGTGTGTGTGTGTGTGTGTGTGTGTGTGTGTAATGAGGCTAACACTATAAACCTACAGGACGGTCAGTGGTTTACTGTCTCAGCGGGACACAACACAGGCTTCGTCTCACTGTAATCACACAGCTGATAAACCATACCAGGCTTATTGTACAATGAAGAGATTTGAAGACAGTCAGTCAGTCAGTGTGTAAAGACCGATCACAGGACGTCCCTGCTGATCTAAAACAGCAACACTGAGAGATTCTACTGAGAAAATCTAATGAGAGACCAATCCCAGAATGCACTGCACAGAACACGAGAAAACTGGTGATCGTACACATGTTTGTATTTCATTCAGTATTGAGAGAATCCATAATAGTTTAATTCTAACTATCTCTAATATTTATCTCTAATAATTAAGATTATTACAGTTATTTTCTGAAATTGAATTATAAATGAGCTAAACTTAAAACGCTTAAACTAACTGAAATAAGTTGAACTACTAAAATGACTAAAAGATTTGAAAAAAATTTATGTAAAGAAATAATAATAATAATAACAATGGCAAAAGCACTTACTAAAATGAAAACTGAAAATATAAAAATAAAAAGCTAATGCAAAACAAACGTTATTTTTTATTTTTTTATATTTTAGTAAAAATGTAAAATGTAAATGTAAATTAATATAGAACATAATAATTGAACTTCGATCATTTTTAAAATAAAATCAGTGTAAATTAAAAGTATTTAAATGTAATAAATTGGAAAAGAACAATCATTTTAATGCTAAATGTAAAATAATTAAAATATAAAATAATTTTGAGGTCACATGACAACTGTGTATCATACATAATGGTATGCAGTGTGCACTGTGTAGTATGTAGTGTGCACTGTGTAGTATGCAGTATGTAGTGTGCACTGTGTAGTATGTAGTGTGCACTGTATAGTATGTAGTGTGCACTGTGTAGTATGCTGTATGTAGTGTGCACTGTGTAGTATGCTGTATGTAGTGTGCACTGTGTAGTATGTAGTGTGCACTGTGTAGTATGCAGTATGTAGTGTGCACTGTGTAGTATGTAGTGTGCACTGTGTAGTATGCTGTATGTAGTGTGCACTGTGTAGTATGGCGTATGTAGTGTGCACTGTGTAGTATGCCGTATGTAGTGTGCACTGTGTAGTATGCCGTATGTAGTGTGCACTGTGTAGTATGCAGTATGCAGTGTACACTGTGTAGTATGCCATATGCAGTGTACACTGTGTAGTATGCAGTATGTAGTGTACACTGTGTAGTATGCCATATGCAGTGTACACTGTGTAGTATGCAGTATGTAGTGTGCACTGTGTAGTATGCAGTATGTAGTGTGCACTGTGTAGTATGCAGTATGTAGTGTGCACTGTGTAGTATGCAGTGCGCTAGTATTCCATTCTGAACATGAGCAGCAAGAGCTGATGCGAAGGCCTGAGACAACAATTATAAAGCACTATGTGAATGAGCCCTTAGCAGGCAGCTGCCTATTTAGCCAGCCAGGCAGCGCACTAGGTTTTGGAACGGAGCGTATATATTTCCCGACCTCATCTTGTTTGGGCTGAAGTCTGAGTTTGACATGACAGCTCTGAAATGGCTTTTGGAAGAAGAGAGACGGCCGTATCAACACATGGAACAGGCAGAAAGACAGAACATTTCTTCTACATCTAATGAGAAAAGAAGCCTGGAGGCAG
>NC_138738.1:2047288-2094788 GCF_965113295.1 Leuciscus leuciscus | reverse complement strand
TTTCATTAGCGAAACATGTAGCATCTGCTAAGCAGCTCAAATCATCAGATCCACATACATGTTTAACTTTGATATCCACATTAGCACAGCTGGCTCTCGCTTCAAGCCATTTATTCCCTTATGAGATATTTGTACAGTAATGCAGTAAAAGTTAGATTAATAACATCAATGCTACCACATCGCAGATATTAAATGGCAGTGTGCTGAATAGGTCAGCATCATGAAAGATCATGTTCATATCTTGAACCCCCCCCATTGCATCTCTCTGGTTAGTTTGTTCATTGAAAATAAAACTAAGATTAAACTAAGTAAATACATTTTTTTTTAATGCAATGTGTAACTTTCCCTTTCTTCATAATCAATTGTCGCCAATCAAAAGTTTAAAAGCGACTTCTAAGCGAAAAAAACAACAACAAATGTTTCATTGCATCTCATAAAAAATTTTTTTTTATTAAATGTGTTACTTTCCGTTTCTACTGAGTTTTCAAGCGATTTCTAAGTGAAAATAGTTTCTTCAAGCATGTTCCCCCAGTGCATCTCTCTGGTTGGTTTGTTTATGGAGTTGATATGAGCTGAATTAACATGCATTAACAGTGAAGAGAGCTGGTCCAGATATTTACTCTCCGTCAGAAGTGCAAACACGGTTATGGAGATGGAAGTTGTGTCCATGCAGCGGCGCTCCGTCTAAATTGTTTGATATACTTTAAAAAGCTCTTAGTACTGATGACATTCCATTCAAAGCAGTTTTCCTTTTATCCCGGTGCCGTGTTCAGTCACTCAACCTCTTTTTTGCTCCTCCCGTTCCTCTATCACTCTTTCTGCCCCTCCAGCCCATCTCTCTCCATCTCTTTTCTCTGACAGTCTCTCTCTCTCTCTCTCTAATGAAAAAGGATCTCTCCAGCTCGCTCTACTCAAGACGGAAGATGAAACCTAATGGCTTCTCTTCTCTTCTCTTCTGGAGACGGAATATATGCACTGATCCCCTGATGGCAGAGATTCATTTCATCAGCAAAGGCTTCTGTGTGCGATAAAGCCCGTCCCATAAACAACACCGAACACCCCTAAACAAAATGGACCGGTCTTGTTTGCATTGAATTTTGCGGATGTAAACACTCAACAGCTCAACAGCGCAATGCATTGTTCGGGTTTTTTTGGGGTTTTTTTTGCTGTTCAATTTAATCATAAACTATAGGAGACAATAAACACATATGCAAAACATAAGCACTTTCAAATGTGCATAAAGATTATCCCCAGCTAACGTTTCTCTCAAAGTTACAAACAAACGTTCTTCAAGTAACGTTGATAGAATGTTTGCTCAGAGATATCTGGTCTTTAATAACATTATTTTCCTGAAACATTTCAGTTGGGTGTTTTTTTAGTTTTTTTTTTATCTTACTAATTGTTTGAAAATGTTCAAATTCAGAATGTTCATATTCAAAAGTAAAGTTTGCAAAATGATAAAATGGAATGTTCCCTGAACGTTCGCATAACTGACATTTTTAAAACATTTAAAAAACCATTAGCTGTCACCAGCAGAATTTCAAAAACATTGACTGTATTCCAATCGACCTTTCGCGGGGAGTTTGATTGACAGGCGATCTGACCAATCAAAATCCGTCATCCGCCCAATCCGCCATTTTTGTCCGACGAAGCAGTCAGGAGAGTTAGTAGATTAACGTTGGAGGCTTTGAACTTGAACGGTGTGTACTGACGTCTTTCCGCGGTTAAAACAACATTCCTTCTGATGTTCATTCATGTTTATTTGATGCTATAAATGAACTAGAAGGAAGAGATGATCGGTTCACGAGCAGCTTTAACTGAGCGATCTGTCAGACACACTAAAGAGACACAAAACGCTATTTATTGTTAAATTTCTTTTTTTTTAAATGACCAAATTTGAAAGTTGAGACTTTGGCGTGAGAGAGGCGTGGCTTGTCAGACATAGCAACAGTAACTAAAGGGGGCGGGTCTTTGCGAACGGTCAATTGGTTGGAGAAACAAACAGTCCCACCCAAACGAAGGCCATTGCTTGAGTCATGGTTGCATTAGTAGTGAAACACTCGAAATACTGCTTTTGTGAAGCTTTGAAACCTTTGCGAATCATTTGATTCGAATCAGTGATTCGGAGTTACATCATAACTGATCTGTGTGAACTCATGAACCAGTTTCTATAAGGTTTTTACCACAACAACAAACTTTACGCAACTTTAATGACACATTTGTAGAATAAAACGAAAGTTAATAGTCTGTTATGGGCATGATTAACCAAGAATTTAATCAGATAACATACAGACAACTTCACATTTAATGGTATTAGACCATTTGTTAATTGCATTTTAAAAGATTACACTATTAATAAAACATTTCAATTGGCTTGTAAAAGATGCTTTTATGCATTGCATTGCATTTACACGTTTACAAGTTGAATCATTTTAAAATGTCTCAACTTTTTGAAGTGGTTATGATGCAACAAAGCTGGATTTACTGAAATCATGTGACTTTAGCAGTTTGATACGTGCACCGAATCACTGGTTCAAATAATTGATTCGCAAAGGCAATTGGTTCAATGCTTCGAAAATCTTTTTTCCTCCCATCACTAAACATGTCAAACAAAACAAGAAAGGATCAATGTTACCTTCAAATGTTCATGCGATTAAACCGAATGTGTTGTTGATGATGCTAAGCTATTTAACTGTTATTTGAATTCTGCAATAGCGCCTCTTGTGGAAAGACTGAGAATGCAACCAGTGCCATCGATCTACCAAACAGGACCGAATCAGCCATCTAAAATTTCATTTCACCAAACTCAGATGGAGGCAAAGGTCATAAAAGGTCAATGTAAAACATGAAATGTTATCAGCATCACAGTGAATAGGGCACATTACACATCTCCCGTTTATACGCCGCACAGAGCTTAGCTTTTCAAAAAAAAATGATTGGTTTTATCATTGTAACTGTGGGCATATAAAACTTAATGAACGCCTCGACCGGAAACAACCAGAAATTTTAGTGCACAAATAGTACAGAACATAATTGCTACGTGGTTAAGTTTGCTTGAGGAAGAAATGGGAATAAAATGGCAGTCCATCACGGCTGGTGTCATTAAGTGGAGATTTATTGACTAGCTCACTCTATATTCACTCGCTCGATGGGTGTCAATATAGAAATGGGATCTCGAAAATGAAAGAATGGTTGATTTAATGCATTGTGGTTGCTAAAGAAATTGCATGCATAGATTCATACGGCTGCAGAACGTCTGTCATCCATTTTGTGCTGGAGCCTGATGTCCATTTTAAGTGGCTTCTTTTGTAGAGAGCCATTAGAAGAATGACCAGAAAAGTTGAATTTAAACTCGCCACTGGATTCCAGTTTTAAATCTGCGTTTTAGAATCAAGAAGACTGAAATGTTATATAAAGCCCTGTTATATAAAAGAGGACACTGTGTTTTGTTTAAAAGCTTAGAGGTGAATCTCACAAAAATCTGTCCTGTGATATTTTAGTATTTTTTATATACTCTTATAATATTTATTCATATTTTGAAATAGCTTTTATTTTTATATTTTCACTTATATTTTCACTTTATACTTTATTATATATATATATATATATATATATACACAGACATATATATTTATATATTAGTGCTGTCAAAATTGATTAATTGCTACTAATTACATCTAACATAAAAGTTTGTTAATATATAATATATTTGTTAATATATAACAATTATATACAAATAATTACAAACATAATTTACATAATTTATGTAAGTAGCAATTAATTAATAGATTTTACAGCACTAATATATATATACAATATATACTATATATATATATACACACACACACATAAATATATTTTATTATAGTTTCTTTCCATTTTATTTAATGTTTTAATATACATATACATAGTATATGTTTGTATATATATATATATATATATATATATATATATATATATATATATTAGGGCTGTCAAATCTAAAAAAATTCTATAATTGTATTTTGCACTGTTTAAGAATGAGATTCGCTCTTATAGAAATTATATAATTATGTACATATAATTACAAATGTTTATGTTAGATGCGATTAGTAGCGATTAATAGATTAACTGCTGTCAGATCTAAAAAATGGAACATAATTGTATTTTGCAGTGTTTAAGAATGAGATTGACTCTTATAGAAGAATTCCAGAGTTGTTTCCGAGCTGTCCTGTACATTTCTTTGCTTTATGAGGGAGTTTCCACAGATGGCAGGTTTGACGACTCTCCTGATATTTCTTTATGGCCCTCAGAGTCCGTGTTAAGCAACAAAACAGCAAGTAATGAGCTCTGGATATGAGGAGGAGGAGAAGAGCGTAATGGACGAACAAAGAAGCCACTGACAGAGAGAAATGCCACTGATGAATTTACCCACAAACCCTCAGTGACACTGCTGACTCTGACATCATCTCTCGCTCTTAAACGCAATTAGAGAATCGTTAGTCGAGGCGAAGGCCTGATGTGGTCAGTTAGCTGATGATCAGTGGTCTGTGGGTCAGAAAGCAGCGACATTCATTCACGAGGAGACCTGTCACTCAAACAAACACAGAACAATCCTGCCATTCAACTACAGCAGCCAATCACATCAGCCGAAAATCTGCATTTACATAAACGATTAGTGAATTATGTAACCGTATGGATTCATAAATCACAGCAAACTGAAGATGCACGAGCTTTACTGTCCACCAGAATTTCTCCTGGAAATACCAAATATGGAGCTTAAGATGCCTTTTTAATTATGCAAAACCTCATCTGCATATCATTTGCA
Source organism: Leuciscus leuciscus (assembly GCF_965113295.1). Classification (NCBI taxonomy): domain Eukaryota; kingdom Metazoa; phylum Chordata; class Actinopteri; order Cypriniformes; family Leuciscidae; genus Leuciscus; species Leuciscus leuciscus. The sequence continues at coordinate 2,089,981 of NC_138738.1, read as the reverse complement.
TATGCATCTGGTGATTCTACATTTCAAATGCATGCAAAACAATTAGGACAAGATACAGACTAACAATTTTCTTAATTAGTATTTTCTGCTCTAAATGCATATTATAAATGATATAATTTATGCATAAATAATATAACATTTTTGTTTTACATAAAATATAAAGTTATATTCATTCTTTTATTATTTAATTATCAATAATTATGAAATATTAACAATTTCTGCTAAATTAATAAATGTAAATTTAACAACTATGTACATTAACTGAGCTAAAGACGTCAAATTTATGATACATGGTAAATTTTAAGTTAATAGAGAAATAGAAAGTTAATAGAGAGTCCTTGACTAGAAAATAGACACAATAATTCCAAACAATGCTATTGTTATGCTTGCATAATGCACACACAAATGTCAGAGTTTAATTAAATGGACCTATTTTTATTGATCATTTTCAGTACTGATTAAAATATTATTTTCTTAGTCTTAGTCTCCGTCTTAGATCTAGATCTCACTGCAGTGCATTATGGGATTGCCCGATCCACAAAGGATTAATGTGATGCTGTATCTTCTAAATCCAGGTAATTAGTTTGTAACAGCCTGTGCGTCGGGAGCGAACCCATGATGCTTGTAGTCTGTGTGGGCAGCGCACTAGGCCTGGATCTCACTGCAGTGCATTGTGGGATTGCACCGGGACTCACCGAGGGCATCTGGCTGGACAGCAGGTGCCCGTCCTGCGCGAGCATGTTGGACATCATGAGCGCCGGCAGCTCGGAGTACGAGTACGGGTTGATCAGGCCGTTGTGAGGGATGGAGTGACACAGGTAACTGGACTCGGGGTCCATCAGGTGCAGCAGGTGAGGCTCGGGGTGATTCGGGGGGGTTATCGGGGGGATCTCGTAGTCCTCGTCTCCCCCCCCTCCACCGTTCCCGCTCCCCCCTCCGTGTCCTGAGTAATTCTGCTGCGGGAACAAACAGAGAATCAGGACATCTTTATATCAGGATCGTTGAGTGGCGCTTGCTTGTCAGATTGAATAGCATCAAAATATAATTAAATAATACAATTTGATTAAATAAATTGCAACTTCCGTTCAAACTAAATAAATCAATACAATAAAACATGTTGAAATACAACAAATAAAAATAAACCTTAAAAATAAAATAAAAACTTTTTTTAATAAATGTATGAACTTATAAATACACATAAAATAAATTCAATCTAAATAATGTCAATTCAAATTGAATAAAATAATATAATAAAATAAATTGCAACTTAAATAAAATAATAAAATAAAAATGTATGTTTAAATACAATTTATATATATAAAAAATCAAATCAAATAATAAAATATAACTTTCATTCAAATAAAAAAAATTAATTAGTTTTTTTTATTGAATTAATTCTATTTCTATTTTTAAGTTTTATTTGTATTTTATTAATTTTATTTTACATAAGTTGTAATTTTTTTTATTTGTGCATAAGTTGTATTTTGTTCAAATACAACAAATACAATACAAATATAACTAAATACTAAAATAAAATAGTAAAATAAAATAAAAATAAAATAAAATATTTTCAAATATGATTAATAAAACCAAATAAAAGAAACCCCATTTAAAAAAAGTCTGATCAATCCCAAACCTTTCTGTGAGTATGAACAGCAGTCGACATGATGCTTGCCGAGAGGCATAAACACAATTATATAAATATTATGCAGTTAAACAAGTAAAAATCACATTTTTGGACGCGTATAACTTGGCAGCTTCCGATTTGGCTTTATGGAAAGTTGCTGGAAATACGGCATCATCACAATCAACTTTTGGAAGCGCAGACCATGTTTTCATAGCGCTAAAGTTTGCGATTGGCCACACGTCCATATCAATACTCATGCCTCTCGTCAGCCGCGTCAATCTAACTCTGAATGCAACTTTACATTCAGAGAGAGAGGGAGAGAGAGAGAGAGAGGAGAGAGAGAGAGAGTGAGAGAGAGAGAGAGTGTGAGAGAGAGAGAGAGAGAGTGAGAGAGAGAGAGAGAGAGGGAGAGAGAGAGAGTGAGAGAGAGAGAGAGAGAGAGAGAGAGAGAGAGAGAGAGAGAGAGAGAGAGAGAGAGAGAGAGAGAGAGAGAGAGAGAGAGAGAGAGAGAGAGAGAGAGAGAGAGAGAGTATTCAAGAGGGAATGAAAAGCAATTCTGTAGGAGGCGATCTGACTGGAGCCCCGTCCATAATAACTGAGTCAAATTAATCATCAGAAATAATATTCCGCTGTCAACCATTCAAGAGCTTTTTTAATAGAATTTTTATGATTCATGTCTGCCCGTATACATCAAACAGTCAGTTCTGCAACATTTCAGAAATCAATTCAATATCATCTTTGTGTTGCCAGTCATCTTCGCCTGGAGAACGGCCATTTATCTTGCAAACAAATACTTTTAGCAAATGCGCGGCCGTGGAAGAGTGAGAGACAAGGATTGTGGGACCTCAGATTTCACCTTGCCTCGGTGCATTACTCAAATCACAAACTTCTCCTAAATACATCATCTGTCCGAGCGTCTCCGCAAGGCTGAAGCGCTAAACGGTATTTTAAGAAAGAGACTTGCTCACTCAGAAGAACATTTTCATTCCTTACAGATTACTCTTTCATTGCTCATGAGACTCAACCATATAACGCTACTGTATCTTTATTTGAAACATGAAAACATGAATATCTACAATAAACAATAAATAATGAACATGATCTGATAAACCTGTCAATCTCCTCCAGTGCTTCTGTCCCTGATCAACAGTTTACACTGTTTTAGCGAGTAAAAGTCTTTCAGTTTAATAGTAGAAACGTCCTTCAGCTCGAGCTTCACGAGTCTTTATGATCCGAAACGTAACTTTGATATTTGATATTATCAAATGGACTGAAGCAACTTCGGTTTTCTTGAGTATCCAGACATCATTTATTAGAAAAATCACGAGTATCAAATATGATCATCAGGCTTTTGAGGAAGGTTTCTCAATCATCATTGTATTGCATTGCATTTTAAAACTTTGATCATAAAACTAAGCATTTAAATATCATCTTACTAAGACATATTACCGGCAGATATTGATATTTTTATGCATTTTTCTGCATATTTTGAGCCTCTGAATAAAACTGAGTTGTTTTCTCACTATATCAGACTATATGAGCCATAAAAGCATGAAAAATCACAGTTTGAGACATTACAGTCTTTCTCTGAGGAGAACAATCTGCCGATTATTTGGTTGAAGATGTAACCCGGATAAGGAAAGAGATCTCAGTGGTGATTCTGGCTCAGAGATGAGCAGATATTCAGCGTAACACGTCTGAGGTCGCTCTCGTCTCGCTGTGAACATGCGCTCGTGTTGCCGGGGCTGGATATTAATCTTCCATATACTTCTGCAGGCCTTTGAAGACAGATGTCTTTGTGGGCTTCAGGCCTCCCCTGTTATTGTCCGCTCTAATGGATGTGAAAATGAACATTTCCTGAGATTCAATTTCCCTCATAATTGTTGGAAGGAAACTAAATTGTGTGTTGTAAACAGTGGGGCGAGCAGCTATTGTGTGAAGAGAGACTGCCGTCGAGTCCTCAGGAGAATTCTCCAACAGAACCTCTTTAAACGTGGGATGAGATGAACCTTCGTCAGTGTCAGCTGATGCAGAACCATCGGGAAAAACTGATGACATACAAATCGGAAAAACTACTCTGATCGTGCCGGATGGTAATATCGTGGTACTTTGATATTGTACACCTTAGAAACAAAACAACATGCTGTGGCCATACAGTAATTGGTACTTTAAATAATTAATATACTGCAGTCAGTGTGCAAAACAATTAAATAAAAATACCACATTAATACAATGTTACACAAAATATCACTATGGCACCATACATATGCCAAAAATACCACAGTAATACTATCGCAAATTCATGGTATGTGTCTGAAAAAATATGGTACAACCATGTTAAATTACCAAAATACCACAGTACTACCACAGTTCACATCAAACTTACCACAGTAATATCATGGTACATGTTCAAAGCCATGTGGTGCATGTCTAAAATGCTGTGGTAGTACAATGGTAAATGTCAAAATGCCACAGTAATACCATTGTAAATGTCCAAAATACCACAGCAATACTATGGTACACACCCAAAACGCCACGATAATATCATGGTGCGTGTCCAAAATACTATGGTAAAACCATGGTACACATCTAAGACGCCACAGTGATACCATGGCCCAAAATACCATGGTAATTACATGTAATATGTCCAAAAAATCACAGTAATACCACGGTATACATCCCAAATACTATGGTAATACCAATATACTGTCCAAAGGATAATACAGTGGCACGTTTAAAATACTATGTTAATACCATTGTACATGTCCAAAATACTATGGTAAAACCATGGTACAGGTACACATCCAAAATACCACAGTAATACCATTGTAAATGTCCAAAATACCACAGCAATACTATTGTACACATCCAAAATGCCACGATAATATCATGGTGCATGTCCAAAATACTATGGTAAAACCATAGTACACATCTAAGACGCCACAGTGAAACCATTCCCCAAAATACCATGGTAATTACATGTAATATGTCCAAAAAACACAGTAATACCATGGTACACATCCAAAATACTATGGTTATACCACTATACTGTACAAAGGATAATATTGAGGCGCATGTTTAAAATACCATGGTAATACCATTGTACATGTCCAAAACAATGTAATACTATTACTATACTATCGCACTGCTAAGGCTTCCTGTCAAATCCAAGATGGCAGCTTGTCTCTCTGTCTGTGATTGATATTTGTTTGTTTATGGGAAAATAGCAAATTGATCATTTTATGAGCTTTTCTATAATATAACTATAATGTAGAGTCGGTATTTGTCATATTCGATGGTTGTTTTATGACACAAATCCGCATAGTTTAAGTCGGGTCTCACATTCTCAGTGTACCGGCATTGTGCTAATCCTAGCAGTGCCGTCTGCAAACACACGGTATCCATAAAATCCCAGTCTGAACCACCAAGCTGGCACGGAAATCTACCTGGAACTATGGTACACATCCAAAACGGCAAGAAAATATTATGGTGCACATCCAGAAATACCACAAAAATAACACAGTAAACGTACATGTCCAAAATACCATGATAGTGCCATGGTGCCCTCTAAAATACGAAGGTAATACCAATGTTCACGTCCAAAGGATAATACTGTGTTGCATGTTTAAAATAGCTTGATAATACTATGGTACACATCTAAAATACCACAGTAATAATATCATGGTGCACATGCAAAACACCATGGAAAGTGCCCAAATAACCACAGTACTTTCTGTCTTAAGTCTACCACATTCATACCACATGGTACTACCAGGGTTCTTTGGCCATGGTACATTACTGTAAGGAACGGAGCGTGCGCAGATGTTTTAAATCTGCTGTAATGTGGGGAGATCTGCTGATGAAACTCCATTACCTGAAGCTCATTGAGAGCGGCTGACTCATCACACTTCTCCTGCGCATGAAAGGCCACGCTCATCAAATCCCTCCACGTCATGCTGATTTTAAGGATAAATGCTAACAATGGACTCAGTGAATGTTTTGTGGTGAAACCAGGAGGGGACGGGACGTTTGTCAAAAGCAGCGGAACGTCCTTGACGATAAAATGTAAATCTCAAGGTGGTGCCACGTCGAACGGTTCGGAAAAATGCATAATTCATCCGCCTCACTTCAGGATGTGATTATATGTATTACACATTTAATGCATGTAGAGGCTGCTCTTCAAAGGTTCATCCCAACAGTCAAAGGAGTTGGTAATAAGACAAATGTTTGTTTTTTTCCTCTTTGTTTGCCACTTTTTCCATTTTCCTGCTCCTCCTCAATCTCTCCATCCAATTTTCAAGGATATTAGAACTCAATTTGGATGCAAGATGGTGTGTGCATTGAGTTTGAGGGTTTCAATTTGTAGCTTTCATTAAGCGAAGAGCGGACGCCACTTTGAAAGCAACGCTATCAAATTCCTGAGAATATTGACGACGCTCAAAAACATTTGGTCGCTGGAAAGTCGACTCAAACGCACACATTTGTACATGCGATCGAATGCAAACGCACTCAAACCAAACGCCTTCTGTTTTCATAAACAGATGAACGGCTAGTTGGCGTAAATGATGGGATAATGAAAAGAGAAGAGTTTTTTCTCAGGTTGGGAAGGCGTCCAACTATCTCTGGCATCAATTTAAAGCCATTGTATGCTGTTGGGCTGATTAGAAATCCAACATATGAGTGTGCGAGCTTCAGTCTTAACACAACAGATGCCATTCAGACATAAATCTATTTCGATCTGGCTTATTAAGACCATTATATTTCCACAACTACACTTTTACATGTTCTGATGCATGTGCAAAACCCAATCGCACGACACTGAAGGGCATCTAGATACGGCTCGGGATTTTATTCACATTTTATCATCCAGAAGGTGAAATTCATGCATCTGATCTCTTAAATCAGAAAAGCCTAACCCTGTTGTGTGAGTAATGCAGTGATGCAGTTCAGGTCTCTGAAACCAGAGCACACAGTAGTTAAAGGAGGCAAACTTTCTATAGAGAAATGATGGAGTGCTTTGAATGTTATATTAATATTCACGTTTATTAAAACTAAAAATGAGCAGCGCGCAGCTTCACCTGTTACGTAAAATAATATATCTGAATTAGTAAAATGTCTCGGAGGAACACTTACTCAAGTGCAAATAATAAAACTCTGAAAGTTTCTTGTTTGGCGAGGCAAATGTAATGTGCTCGTGTGTTTAAAAGCATAATGACAGATTTTTCTAATAAGCATTTTTTCTGTAGACCTCCAGCGACATGCGGTGATGGATGCCTGAGTGATCTAACCTAAAACACATCCCCCACAAACCCGACACCGACAGACAAAGAAAGACATCTATCAGATTCCCATTCACTCTGTGTGCGCGCGTGTGTGTGTGTGTGCGCGTGTGTGTGTGTGTGTGTGTGTGTGGAGGGGTGGCTTTATCAAAGACGATGTTTTTGGAGCGTCATCTGTTTTTATTTGGCTGACGGACAGCAGCACCATCATAAATTATCCGAAGACCAGACACACAAAGTGACATACAACCGTTCCCAGAAGTGAGCTGAAAATGACAAAACCTCCTTTTGAAAGCATAATCAGAGGAAAAAAATATTTATAAATGCAGTAAATAATGATTGAAATGTAACGTGTTATTTAGGGTTCAAGGGTTAGTTCACCCAAAAATAAAAATTCTTTCATTAATTACTCACCCTCATGTCGGTCCAAACCCGTAAGACTTTCGTTCATCTTTTAAAGACAAATGAAGATATTTTTATTGAAATCTGAGAGCTTTCTGTCCCTCCATTGACAGTCTACGCAACTACTACTTAAGTTCATAAAGAGATCGTAAAACTAATCCACATATTAGTTAGTCGCTTTATATGATGAACAGATTGAATTTAGGCTTTTATTCACATATGTAAAATTTGATCAGCAGCGAACATAAACAGAAGCTCAACCGAACAAGAATGAACCTCATTGGTTCTTGCAGAAGCTCAAACGTGATGAGTAACACGAGAATGAACCTCATTGGTTCTTGCTGAAGCTCAAACGTGATGCGTAACACGAGAATGAACCTCATTGGTTCTTGCTGAAGCTCAAACGTGATGCGTAACACGAGAATGAACCTCATTGGTTCTTGCTGAAGCTCAAACGTGATGCGTAACACGAGAATGAACCTCATTGGTTCTTGCTGAAGCTCAAACGTGATGCGTAACACGCGAATTACCCTCATTGGTTCTTGCTGAAGCTCAAACATGATGCGTAACACGAGAATGACCCTCATTGGTTCTTGCTGAAGCTCAAACATGATGCGTAACACGAGAATGAACCTCATTGGTTCTCGCACGTCAAGCGAACATGCTTGAGCTTCCTTTTATCATTACGGATGTTTGCATTGATGAATGTTTATACGTGAATAAAAGCCTAAATTCAATCTGTTCATCATATAAAGTGAACGAGTCTCGTTAGAAAATTTTGACTAAAATTCATATGAATTAGTTTTACAATCTCTTTATGAACTTTTTGAAGAGTCAAAGTAGTAGTTGCGTAGACTGTCAATGGAGGGACAGAAATCTCTCAGATTTCATTATAAATATCTTAATTTGTGTTTCAAAGATGAACGAAAGTCTTACGGGTTTGGAACGACATGAGGGAGAGTAATTAATGACAGATAGTTTGAGAGAACTATCCCGTTTAGCTTGTAATAGTTAGTGGTGTTTGCGAAGTGAAGTATCTAAACTCGTTTCACTTGAGAAACCACACTAGTCAATCATCCAGAACACCCTGAAAACCAAATAGCAATTTTTGCACGAGCCCCACTCACATTTTCTTCAGAAAATCGAAAGATATAATCATCATGAGCTTTATTTATTTATGTCTATATGTGCTCATTTAGACAGGCATGTACAAACCAGCAGCTTTTACAGCAGTGGATTGGATTATGGGCGTCTGCAGATAGAGATAATTAATAAATATCCGGCTAAATGGAACCTAATTGCAACAGTCACACACACAGTCTTATTCACCCATAAATAAAGTGAATGTGCAGCCTACATACCATCTGCTCCAGTCTACATTATTCGGAGAGCATGTGGACGAGGCGAAACATTTAACCTTCAATGTGTTCACTCAAACACCATATGCTCAAGCGCCAATTTACAGTCTGAAATATCCAGAAATCTTTACGTTCTCATCAGCCGAGTCAATTTTCCACAGTTCAACAGCACTTGAAGGAAAAGTCTAGTAAAAAATACTTTTCTTTTGTGCCTCACTGTCGTCATCTCCTGTATGTGTGTGCATGAACACACACACACCGTTCTCAACAATATCATATCAGTCTGGTCGCACAAAGCAGGACAGAGGAGTCGCATTACTGTAACACAACACCTGGACTAACCGTTAGGATTGGGAATCCAGAACCGGATCATTTCAAGAAGATACTGTATTAAGTACTTTACTTTTGGTTTTCTTTTGTAACACGCTGATGCAAACAAAATACCATACCACACTAAGACATGCGATATAACTATCAGAGGCGAGTAGCTTGTTATTTTCTGCCAGCTGTACATGTGAATCGACTCAATGTTTTAATTAAAAACTCATTTTTCATGCCATATGTGTCATTTCTCCACAATTGCATATACAATTTACTTCTGATTTTGTTTATTGTTCTTATTCTTATAGGTACTATTGAATATTACATTTTTATTTTTAAACGTGCTCAATGAGACCAAAAACTTGCATTAAGAAAGAAGACACATTTACGGTCAGGTCAGTAAGATAAAAAAAAAAAAAAAAAAAAAAAATATATATATATATATATATATATATATATATATATATACACTTTTATTCTGCAAGGATGAATTGAATTGATCATAAGTGACAGTAAAAACATTTATATTGTTATTTCTACTATTTCAAGAAAATTATGTTCTTTTGAACTTGGCATTTACTACTGTTTTCAACATTTATAATAATCATAAATGTTTCTTGAGCAGCAAATCATAATATTAGAATTATTTCTGAAGGATCATGTGACACAAGTCTGAAAATTCAGCTTTGATCACAGGAATAAATTACACTTTACTATATATTCACATAGAAAACAGCTATTTTGAATCATAATAATATATCACAATTTTGACTGTATTTTTGGATTAAATAAATGCAGCCTTGGTGAGCAGAAGAGACTTCTATCAAAAGCATTAAGAAATCTGACCGAAGGTTTTTCGGTCTCGTCTTTTTGATTGACAGCTTGTGTTTGCTCAACTTTGGTGTGGCATAATTTTTCATTAAACATAAGACTGTTCAGTGAGGCGTGGATTATAATGAGTCGACAGGAAGGATCAATAAATGAAAACAGAACCTGTCAGGTGTTCATGCTGTGTCTTTGTCAATATCAAAAAAAACTGATATGATTCATTTTTAACAACTATAAATAGTAAGATGATCCGATCATCGTGAAAAGGGGAATGACACAGTCTCGCTCTGTCATTGCACTTCATTTGAGCATTATGTGAATTCTGGGAAATCTCAGGTCATTATTACTGCACACTGGACTGGAAGAGAAACGCTACGTGAATGTTAGAGACAGAACGAGAATCAAACTAATGATGAACACACAGGTCAGAGCGACAGACATGGAGACCAAGCTGCTTCGTGATGTGACATCAGCCAGATCTCCAGCTGAAATATATACATGATGTGTCTGTGTGTGTCTTACGGCACAGCGCTCAGTGATAACTGCACACGGCGTGTGATTGCTGTAGAAATTGGGTTTAGAAAGGATCATTAATTGCTGATCAAATCAAAAACTAGTGAGCTGACTACCTAGAGAGTATTTTAAAGGATATAAATGGATATATCCATGTCTTTCTTTCTTCAGTCGAAAAGAAATGAAGGTTTTTGAGGAAAACATTCCAGGATTTTTCTACACAGAATGGACTTCAATGGCAACCAACTATACCAATGTTCAAAGAAGGTTCAAATGTCCGTCTCAATGCAGCTTCAAAGTCTCGACACGATCCCAGTCCAGAAATAAGGGTCTTATCTAGCGAAACGGTCTGTCATTTTCTAAATTAAAAAAAATACAAATATACTTTTTAACCACAAATGCCCGTCTTGTACCATCTCTGAAATGCGCCACGTATTACGTCATCACGTTGGAAAGGTAAAAAAAAAAAAAATAATGTAATAATAATAAATTAAAATAAAGATGTCGGACGATTTTGAAGTTGGAGGAGAAAATGAGATGGAGTTTTTCGCCCTTCCCAACCTTTCTGAACCGGAGTACACAGATAAATAACTAAGATAGATGACGTGATGCGTGACCTTTCCAACGTGATGACGCAATGCGTGGCACATCTCAGAGATGGTACAAGACGGGCATTTGTGGTTAAAAAGTATATATATATATAATGTTATTTAGAAAATGACCGATCGTTTCGTTGGATAAGACTCTTATTTCTCGACTGGGATCGTGTGGAGACTTTGAAGCTGCATTGAGACGGACATTTGAACCTTCTTTGAACATTGATATAGTTGGTTGCCATTGAAGTCCATTATATGTAGAAAAATCCTGGATGGTTTTCCTCAAAAACCTTAATTTCTTTTCGACTGAAGAAAGAAAGACATGGATATCCTGGATGACATCGGGGTGAGTAAATGACCAGCAATTTGAAAGTGAACTAATCCTTTAAGGCAGTGTTGTTTTAGGATCACTGATATACTATTATAGTTTTGGTTTTGAATTCGAGAAGGTAAGTAACAACATTATGCTTCTTAGATGAAGTCAGGATCAAAAATTCACTGATGCGCTCAGCAGACTTCGACTCTTTACAGTTTTATCTGCCATCTCAACAACATTTCAGGTCAAGTCAGCAGTCTGACAATACAAATGTCACTTTAGCAATGTCGTCTCAGACACAAGCACACTGTTTAACAGCAGAGGATCGCGTAAAGCCTCAGCTATCACGTGAGGACGTATTCAGTTGATCAAAAGTGACATTTATAATGTTACAAAAAATGAAATTTCAAATAAATGCTGTTCTTTTGAACTTTCTATTCATCAAAGAAACCTGCAAAATAAAATATATTAATCATAAATAATCATATTAGAATGATTTCTGAAGGATCATGTGACACTGAAGACTGGAGTAATGATGCTGAAAATGCAGCTTTGATCACAGGAATAAAACCTATTTTAAATCATAATAATATATCAACATTTTTAATGTATTTATGATCAAATAAATGCAGCCTTGGTGAGCATAAGAGACTTTTATTGCATATAATTTATATATGCAGTATATCTAGTACATATCATTTATATATGCAGGATCAAAACTATCTTCAGATAACGCAATCTAAAGTATTAATGACATTTGAAAGGAAAATGCCAAGTTTTCTGATGAAATGATACACCAAGATCACTGAGACTTCTTGAAATCCTTCGAAAATGAAGTTTCGTGTTGTTTTGCACATGGAAAATGTTGATCTTTTCCTTCTGATCTTAATCTGAAAGAGCGACTAATGGCTAAAGTGTTGTGTGGGGTATTAAGAAAAATAGAACAAAATGAATAAACATAAAGCACACAAGATATAAGCAGTTATGCTTTAAACACTTCCACTATATACACATATGATATCAAGGATGATATCAAAGGACTTCACTCACGGCACACATGAAGGATATCAGAGGACTTGGCAACACCAGCAACTTGAATAAACACTCGGACACATTTGTTAACAGTTCTGTGTCAGAGAAATATTCCAAACAGACTGATGGGCTGAGTCTAATGAAAGTACACGTCTAACACATAATTCAGCCCTAAAATTAAAAGAAACAAGCAAGAAATCACATTTTGCATAAAGCAAATAAAGCCTACGTTTAGACTTTTTGCATTGTAATATTGTTCTCATGATAACTGAACACATTTTCCCCCCAAATGACCATTATTGTAATGCATCCAGGTGTTTTGCTTTTGAATTCTCATGATGCTCAGAAATGAAAAATTATTTAAATCAGCATAAATTGCATTTTTAGCAAAATGCGTTTTTTTTTTTTCTTAAAATGTAAAAGCATTATAATAAATACTACTACCACAATGCATGTGACCGGTGGACCACAGGGGAAAAACAATGCCGAATGCGAATAATAAAATGCAACTAATATTGCATTACAGTAATTAGAGTTTGAGGGTAAATGTCCTTAATTGCCATGAAAATAATGTCATGCAATGCAATGCAAAAAAAAAAAATCCTAATGGTCCTTAAATTGGCTTTATTGTCTTTATGCAAAACATAAATGGCGTGGAGAAATATGACCTGAACATGTTCTGGTGGGTTTAATGAGATTCAGCCAGTGATCAGAGACTTTGTGAGAGAATGTGAGTTTTGCTGTGGCATCAAATCTGGCCGTCCAGCGATCTCTCTCGCCTTTTGTTTTCTGACAGACTCTCTGCTTGCTCAGCAATCGACTATAGAAATATTTTGGCAGGCTCGTGCTTTGTTTTCATTTCACAAAAGATGTGTGGTGGTTGCGGGGCGAGGGGGCAGGGCGAACGGGCCATCGCACTCTCTCTCTCTCTCTCTCTCTCTCTCTCTTTCTTTTCAATCTAAACAGCAGGAGGAAGTTGTAAATCATAGTAATGTACTCAGCCGTAATTCGGACCAGCAGGGAGAGCAGCACACACACACACACACACACACACACACACACACACACACACACACACACACACACACACACACACACACACACACACACACGCACGCACACACACACGCGATTCTCCTCTATACGGCTGGAGTTTACAGTCGACACAAAGCCGCTTTAATCAGAGCAAACGAGCCAATGACACCAGATCCCCAAATCACAGTCAGTCACAGTACAGCGCAAACTCAATCACAGATACACATGAAACACAGACCTCACTTATCATACACCGGACCTTGATCTTTTCACTATATATTCATACACATATTCTATTTAAGAGTTGGCCAATCAGAACAGAGGCCATTTGCATATAAAGGTACCGGCATGTTCTGTACAGCATGATGTCAATTACCACAGAAAATAATTACAGTACAGTGATGCACTTAGAAGGTCTATGGAGCAAGACAAAGTTTTAAAAGCCGTAACGTGAATCTAGTTTTTGATAAGAGCTTGCATTAATTATTCAGTTCATAAAATGTGTTTCAAATCATCCCTTTAGGAGTATGACTTCTGTTCTAGACACATTTAGTTATGCATTTTTTTATAGTAACACTATAAAACTGTATAGTGGATAGTGACATTACAGTGTCCTTGCACATATCATGCATCGTTGACTAACATTACAAGTTAGTCAAATTATAAACAAATATAAAGTATATAGAAGAGCTGTATGATTCTGGATACATTTAGAATAACATTTTTAGTTTATTTTTTCAATCACGATTCTGAACAGACAACTAAACAAAATAATGTAATTTACTCTGACAAATGTTAATCGCTGCAGTCTAATGAATCTGAATACATTATGTTTAAAAAAATGGCATGAATTAATGATTCAATTCACTCGTTTCATTACTGGATGAATCCAGGATTTTTTAACAAATCTCTTTAATAAATGATTCAATGACTCACTCATTAAGACTTCACTCGTTTCATTACTGGATGAATCAACGTTTTTGAACAAATCTCTTTAATAAATAATTCAATGACTCACTCATTAAGACTTCACTTGTTTTATTAATGGATGAATCAGCGTTTTTGAACAAATCTCTTTAATGAATGATTCAATGACTCGCTCATAAAGACTTCACTCGTTTCATTACTGGATGAATCAGCATTTTTGAACAAATCTCTTTAATAAATGATTCAAGGACTCACTTTTTAAGACTTCACTTGTTTTATTACTGGATGAATCAGCATTTTTGAACAAATCTCTTGAATGAATGAATCAATGACTCACTCATTAAGACTTCACTTGTTTAATTACTGGATGAATCAGCATTTTTGAACAAATCTCTTGAATGAATGATTCAATGACTCGCTCATTAAGACTTCACTCATTTCATTACTGGATGAATCAGTGTTTTTGAACGAATCTCTAGAATGAATGATTCAATGACTCACTCATAAAGACTTCACTCATTTCATTACTGGATGAATCAGCGTTTTTGAACAAATCTCTTGAATGAATGATTCAATGACTCACTCATAAAGACTTCACTCATTTCATTACTGGATGAATCAGCGTTTTTGAACAAATCTCTTGAATGAATGATTCAATGACTCGCTCATTAAGACTTCACTCATTTCATTACTGGATGAATCAGCGTTTTTGAACAAATCTCTTGAATGAAGCTCTAATAAATAGTACAATAGTATATAAATGATACCAAAATAATAACGTGCAGGGCAGATAAAACGTGTGAAAGACTCAAAGATCGTTAAACTAGTCCTTCTGTAAACATCTACAGTTCTCTAGTTAGTTTTGCTCTGATTCTTGGCCCGGACAGTTCAGTTTTGGATCAGTATACATGTAAACTGTCTTCACGAAGCCCTCGTCACCCTCAGTAACAGAATCCCTCTTCTCTGACGTCTCAGATCAGCAGCCAAATGCTCCTCTGGAAGAGTTTTCTCAGTCTTTCTCTAATCACAGGCTTGCTTGGCAACCAAAGCTCCGGGAAGCAATCAATAAAACCTTGTTACTCTAATTGTGAGATTATAATCTCGACCGCGACGTCTTCTGCATACTCAAACGGCGAGTCCATTAGAGACATTTCCCAGCTACTTTCTTCAGCCAAGAATGCAAATGCAAAGACTAACATTTACGCTGCGCTATCACATTGAGATGAACTTCAGCTGATAAAGGATGAGTAAATTGACACAGTGCTGGAGGACGGCTTAGCATGCTAATCAGAAGCAGCGCTTTCAAACCGAGATCACGTTTAAAGGGATAGTTCACCCAAAAAGGGGAATTCTGTCCTTAATTTATTCACCCTCACTTCAGTCTGAACCAGTGTGCTGTTATTTATTTCATACAAAATGTGCACTATATATATATAAGTGTCAGGAAGAGAGATATAAATATAAGAAGTCTATTATGCTCACTTTCAGTCAGATTTCTAAATGAAAAAACTTTCAGTGAGATTTCTTAATGCTTTTGATAGGAGTCTCTTCTGCTCACCAAGGCTGCCTTTATTTAATAAAAAAAAACAGTAAAAATTGTGATATATTATTATGATTCAAAACAGCTGTTTTCAATGTGATTATATTGTAAAATGTAATTTATATCCTGTGATCAAAGCTGAATTTTCAGCATCATTCCTCCAGTCTTCAGTGTCACATGATCCTTCAGAAATCATTCTAATATGATGATTTGATGCTCGAGAAACATTTTCCGGATTCTTTGATGAATAGAATGCATTTGAAATAGAATCTTTTGTAACATTATAAATGTCTTTACTGTCACTTTTGATCTATTTAATTCGACATGAGCGTAAATAAAAAGAGAGAGAGGTTTAATTTTGGGGGGAAATATTCCTACTCTCACATGTAAATTGAGCAGAAAACGTCACGCGGAACAGAAGAAGCATTGATGTTCTCTCTTTGTAATCAGTTCTCTCGCTGTATCTCTGTCTCTCTCATTCTCAGCTTCATTCAGCTCTCTCCTGTCTCTCTCTCTCGTTTTTTTCGCTCTTGTTGAGCCACTATCGATCGGTCGAGTTGGCTGGAGGTCAACCCTCGGCGGACTACACACTCTTTTGTTGGCGGCGGTTACCGTGGCGATCCTCGGTGACCCTGAACACACACAGGGCTCGTTAGGGGCCAAACGGAGACGAACTCTCCCCTACAATCAGACGGGGTCAAAGGTCGCAGGAGGACAGCTCAGTCAACGTGAATGTGAAGACTCCTGGGAAGGACACGGCGCCTGATCCGAGACCCGAACGAGTGTGTGAGTGTGTGATGGACTGGCCTTGTGTGTGGCCGTTCGGGATCAGGCCTGTTTCCATGACAGTCGTTTTCAATGGAAACCTTTTCAAATGGAATCAGTTTCAAAGTAACAACAGAATATAAAAAAGAAAAGAGATCAAACAGCCTCTCCTGATCTTCACATGTACAGTCGGATCTGAGAGCTTTTTGCATAATTGAATACACTTTTTTGTCATTATGGATTATATTGTCAGATTAATTAACAAAACCTGACGATCATGTTCTCCAATAGCATCTTGAGCTTCAATGGAGGAAGAAAATCTGACAAAGAGTCACATGATCAATATCAATATGTCTACATAAGACCAACTAAAACTAAGTAAATGAGTGTCAATGATCATAATAATGCAGAATCATTTATAATGTGTGGTATATATTTATACGGTAACACTTATAAGGTCTCATTTGTTACCATTAGTTCATGCATTAAATGAACTAACATTAACTACATGAAACCTGATTGTAAAGTGTTACCATTTATATTTCTATAATATTTTATATTCCTCAAATCCCTAAATTTCTAGATTTAAATGGTTTAAACTCATTTACTTACATTTGATTAGTCACATAAAAATATGACATAATTTACATAATTTCTGTATTACATACATAAAAAATAATGCAGTCATTTAATCTTTATAATTTATTGTATGTATTTATAAGACCTTGTAATATTTATATTTATATAATCTTTTCTATATTATTTTTCTTAGGGATAAATTAACTCATTACATACATTTGATTAGTCGCAAAAAATATTACATAATTTACATAATTTATGTATTACATACAAGCAGTAATTTAATCTATATAATTTATAGTATGTATTTATACTTATAAGACATAATATTTATATTTCTGTAATTTTTTTCCTATAGGGATAAATGAACTCATTTACATTTGATTAGTCACATAGAAATAATGCAGAATCCTTTAACATTTAATATTTACAATTTACAGTACATTTTAACATTTTTAAAACTTAATATAGCATTTATATTTCTATAATATCCTTATTTCTACAAAAATATTTCTAGGTTTTAATTAATTAATTAATTAATTAATTAACATTTGATTAGTCATATAGAAATAATGCAGAATATTTTAATATTTATAATTTAAATAGTGTATTTTATTTAAAACCTTACAATAGTTGTATTTCTATCATATTTGTATTATATTTGTTGTATATTTAATGTATTAATTTTACATCAGAATGTTTCTTTATTTTCAGGTTTAAATGAAAAAAAATCTGCTCTCAAACTTTTGAACCCGATTGACCCTTCGCAAAGACACGTAAACTGATAATCTCTTTACTACTAGTTATAGCACGAAATAAACATAATTGAATATCAGAAGGTTTGTTATTTCCACCGTAGAAAGTAGAAAGACGTCAATACGCACCATTTTTCAAGTCCAAGTCTACGGACGTTAATCTAATAACTTTTTTTGGTCATTGCGTTATGATTGGTCAGATCATCTGTCAATCAAACTCCCAGCGAATGGTGAATTACATAGACACAAATACACATAAACAAATAGCACTAGGATATCTGTGAAATACAGACTCTGAAATACATTACAGAAGTAAAACATGCTGTGAAACATGCCAGTTTGTTATTAAACCATTTTAATATAATAATATAACAATTAAAAAAGAAGACACAAATATTATAATAAAAACAGTGAATGTCAAGTTGATGTGTTTTCATATGCAAGATAATTAATTCAATCTTGTCTGTTTTTTGCATAACTATTTCTCTTCCTGAGCATCACTGTCGTTTGAAGAACCAAAAATAGACAATCTATATTTATATACGTATATATTAAAAATCTCTCATGAAAATCCACGAGGATTTAATTTAAGATCAGAGATCATTCAATAACTTTTGTTTAAAAAAAAAGAAAAAGACTCACACTTAATGGCCAATGAGATGGAAAGGTGTGTGTGTGTGTGTGTGTGTGTGTGTGTGTGTGTGTGTGTGTGTGTGTGTGTGTGTGTGTGTGTGTGTGTGTGTAACATTACAGCGTTAAAGGCCGAGTCTGAACTGCCTGAATCTGGTCAAGCGAAGAAGATCCGCAGACAGATGTCAAATAAGAGTCTCAGAGTAAACAAGCCAAGACAAAAGAAGAGAGTGGAGGAGCTTTATCAGATCCTCTTCATGTTTATCCCACAGAACTACGACCGAACGGTATATATCGAATATACAGTGTGCAGAATATATTCACTATGATTTGGCCATTAATATTCCTAAAGAGCATGTCATTAGACTAGCTTCACGTTTGTTCCTGGTCTCATGAGTATATCCGGATCCTCGAGATGTTAATATCGTTGGTCTCTAAGCCACACGAAAATCCAAAAATATACTGAACAAAAAGCCATTCCCTATGTTATTTGATTGAAAACACTGGAAAAGATGAGCATAAGGAACTGAGATTGAACAAAAAAAAGCTGTAAATCCAGGTTTGAGGGATTTGAATCTTACCTGACTCGGGGAGAGGAACTCTTGGTTGTTCTCACTCATGTACATGTTGTCACCATCAAACTGCGGGCAGATAGAGAGAAGAAGATTAAAGTTTGATTGGTCAGACAGCTGAGATAAAGGAAAATGATTTGCATATCAGACAGAACGTGGAAAAAAAGGGAAAGAACAATTCCATCAAAACCGTCAGAGAGAGACAGAGAGAGACAGAGAGTGTGTTTCCTAACTAGACGGCATTATAGAGCATGTTCTGCTTCTTTTGCTGAAATTCTAATGCAGAAATTGCAAACATTGTAATATTCATTTACAATTCTAGATCTGAGCTTTAATGAGGATGCTGCTTTTATAACACCTCGTCCTAACCAGACATGACACGACTGTAACATGCGATGAAAATAATCTTTTTATGCATGTTAATCAGAGGTTTTGTCCTAACAAGCTGCGATGGCGATATGCAACAGTTCTACTTTAGAAACGGTTTATATTTCTGCAATGTCGCGGATGGAACAACAACATACAAATTATGACAATGATAATCTCGGGTACTGATTATGTGCTTTATTTAATGTTAAAAGCATCTAATGTGAGTTTGAATATAATTTTGAATTATCTTATAGCCGTACTGAAAGCGAAAATGGATAATTTACCTCAGAACTACTGTAAAGGAGAGATAAATTAAAGGAAATAAGAACTCAATGTCAACAAACAAGTGTATTTTATGACAGATTGTTTCAGTAATTCGGTATGTATTTTTAATAATGTTAAAATGGTGTATTATTTATGAATAACACTGAGAGTGCATTGCGCTTGCAAAGAGACTCCGCCCACATGATCACCTGATTGGTTGTTATTAGGGACTGATTTAGTAGCGAGTGCAGTGGCTTGTAGAGAGACTCCGCCCACACGCTCTTCTGATTGGCTGTTATTTTGGATTGATTTGGTTGTGAGTGCAGTGGCTTGCAGAGAGACTCCGCCCACACGCTCTACTGATTGGATTTGGTTGAGAGGGCAGTGCACTTGCAGAGAGACTCCGCCCACATGCTCTTCTGATTGGCTGTGATTTTGGATTGATTTGGTTGTGAGGGCAGTGCACTTGCAGAGAGACTCCGCCCCCACATGCTCTTCTGATTGGCTGTAATTAGGGATTCTCGTAGTCACGTCACATCTGGTGTGGACAGACAAATGTTTTGTCTCTGGAATCTAATGGATTCGCATCTGGTTAGCACACGGTGTAAGAAGGCAAAATATCGGCCATCATATTAGATTTTGACCACCATGCGTTATAATATTGGCCATGATATTGCTTATGGGCCACCATAGACTTATAAAATCAGCTTTCACAGATTCCTAAAATCTACATATGCACACACACACACAAACACAACGCATTGCACGATTGCATTGCAAGATTAATAATTATTAAAGATCACATTGTTATCTTAGCAAGTAGTCAAACTCTACCTGAATCAAATCTCTTACACACTTCCTCATATGCTCAAATTTCATTTGCAAACTACTTTTTCTACTGTCAGACAGAACAGGTGAAAACGAGACAGAAAAACCATCCTGAAATAATGGAACGGTGTGAAAGGAAGGATATGACAGCTCGAAACAGAGAATTTAAGAAGCGACCACAATTGCCCTGCAGCTTGTGTCCTCAGATTGAAAGGTTGAGAACAAACACGTCGCTCCTGCCCTGGTGAATCTGAGGTGAATTACTCATAACTTATGTTTAAATGCATGTTAAGATGCAGGAGCGGGACGAGCAAACGCTGTCACAAAAGAGAAGGACAACATGGAGCATCTCCGAAGCTCTGACAGCTGTCGAACATAAGAGGAGGGAGAAAAACTTACAATATGAGAAGTATATGTTATGAAAAGGCTAATCTGAGGAGTGCAGAAATAATTATTTTAATCAAAGAAACTAAAGAAATAAAGGACTCAATTAACTCGCTAATCGTTTCTTTCATTCTTTTTAATTTACGTCTTAATTTCTTCACAATCACTCATTAGACAAAACCAAATTGGAAAAAAACAATATTTAGACAACAGTTATAAGACAAACAAGACAAAACAAAAAATAGTTACGCAAACAGGCAGTGCGTCATTGTGGTGTTTGCTGAAACCACACAAATCAATATGATACCAGAGACTCAACGGCCGGCTCTGGAAAGGAGATAGCATGTACTATACGCACAATATATCACTGAACAAGCAGTTTCAGAAATCTGATAGTGTTTGTTTCATATCAGTCTTCATAGATGTATATGATCATATCAGCACGACATTTGCAGATTGGTGCATCTCTAATTAACAAAAGCCCCACTGTTACTTCATGACGGTGTTTCTGTGACGGTGTTTCACGTCATGTTTCGCACGCGACGGTAAACGCAGGAGAGAAACGTAACGCTATAGAATCCGAGAGTTTCTCTCTTTCTTTCTGGGCTTCCTCATCCATCTCTCTCTCCTCACAGAGAAATGTGATATTACACTGCCGTCCAACATCACGCATAATGACAAACCCGTCAAACAGCTGATGGGGGTCGTAGAGCACTTCTAATGTGAACACCCCCCACCCCCACACGCATATGAGTGTGTGTGTGTGTGTGCGCGCTAAACATTCATCATGCATTCATATATTCTATACAGCAAACTGCAGCATCAATAATACAGCATTGTAGCAAGCCATTGCACACACACACACACACACACACACACACACACACACACACACACACACACACACACACACACACACACACACACTACTAAAGGCAGCACTGATAGTTTTGTTTATCGTCGTCGGCTATGATATCTGCCCCCCCCCCCCCCCCCCGTCTTCTAATTAAGATGCAAATATATCCAAATGCACTATAGACACTTTTTACAAATTACACCCTTTCACACTGTGTGTGTGTGTGTGTGTGTGTGTGTGTGTGTGTGTGTGTGTGTGTGTGTGTGTGTGTGTGTGTGTGTGTGTGTGTGTGTGTGTGTGTGTGTGTGTGTGTGTGTGTGTGTGTGTGTGTGTGAGAGGGTATGGGGGTGGTGTTTTTGCATAACTATTTCTCTTCCTGAGCCGTTTGAAGAACCAAAAATAGACCTTACAATCTATATATATATATATACGTATTAAAAATCTCTCATGAAAACCCATGAGGATTTAATTTAAGGTCAGAGATCATTCAATAACTTTTGTTTAAAAAAAAAAAGAAGACACATTTAATGGCCATTGACATGGAAATAAGATTGTTAATAAAGCAGAAAGACATTCTCAGCTAGTTGAGGTTGTTTGTCTGGCTTTGTGTGTGTGTGTGTGTGTGTGTGTGTGTGTGTGTGTGTGTGTGTGTGTGTGTGTGTGTGTGTGTGTGTGTGTGTGTGTGTGTGTGTGTGTGTGTGTGTGTGTGTGTGTGTGTGTGTGTGTGAGAGAGTGTGGGGGTAGTGTGAAGTTATAATGGAAGATTAAAAGATTTCCCCCTTATCTGCAGACTTTATTACATTCAGACACGTGTGCACAGACATATATACACACTAGCATTCAAAAGTTTGGGGTCAGTAAGATAAAAAAAAAAAAATATGTTTGAAAGAAATTAATACTTGTATTCATCGAGGACGCATTAAATCGATCAAAATTGACAGTAAAGACAATTACAAAAGATTATATCTCAAATAAATGCTGTTCTTTAGGAACTGTGTGTCTTTGTTTCCACAAAGATATGAAGCAGCGCAACTGTTTTCAACTGATAATATTCGGAAATGTTTCCTGAGCATCAAATCATCATATTAGAATGATTTCTGAAGGATCATGTGACACTGAAGACTGGAGAAAATTCACCTTTACATCACAGGAATAAATTATATTTTAAAGTATATTCTAATAAAAAAAACACAGATTTTGAACTGTAATAATATTTCACAATTTTACTGTATTTTACGGTATTTTTGATCACATGTATGCAGCCTTGGTGAGCACGAAACAGCTTTCAATCTGGTATCAATCATGGTAAATTTTCATTCAAGAGACACACCACATTCAGTATGTATGTATAAAGCGTTTGTCATCCGTCTTTAACTCTATTAATAAAGCTCATACAGTATTATATCACACTCTTCCGTTCAATGCCAGTTCCTGTAGAGCCATGACCACAAACACAGAGATGAACATCAGCAAACACCTGTGAGTGTGTGGATAGAGCTCAAAACATACTGATTTATAGATATATAGATATATATCATCAGGAGACACCTGCGTGTGGATAGAGTTCACAACATACTGAAATATATATATATATATATATATACATACACACACACACATGTGTTCGCCAAATAATATCTGCTCTGCATAAATACAGATGTTTAGGGTTTTCTATTAAAGCAGCGATGAAAAGTCTCATTACCAGCAACTTCATCCTTATTATTATTATACTGTAAAATGGTTTTATTTTTAGTGTTCTAATTGCATATTGTCTATTCTTATTCATATTGTGTATTGCCCCTGTATTGTCTCGTACTGTATTCTGTATAGCTATTGTCTCTTATAGTCTATTCTCTTATATTTAGTGTTTCTTACGAGCCTCTTCTTTCCTGAGAGGAACGGACAAAAATAAGGCTTTCATTGTATTAAAGTGCAGATGACAATTAAGATCTTCTGCATCTAATAGCATACACAATAAACAATGCAAACATAAGTATGCTTGCCACATGACGTGGTTCACACAGAATGGGATAAAATAAGGAGTCAAGAAAGCGATTGTGATTGATTTCACGTCTGGATATAGAAGGTCAAGCGCATTGCATTGTGGGATACAGTATCTCACGCAGTGTGTTCTTTTGTATACTGCACGTTTTGACAAATGTCATCCAATGCATGCGAAACATTAGCATAGTGCGCTCGCTATACATCCTACAGGAGGAGGATGACTATATTACTCCAGTCCTGCTCTCTCTCGGCACGTCTGCCACGCCAGGCTTTGCTATTACCCGTCTAATTGCACATTCGGCAGTGACAAGAGCTCATTAGTGCTTAATTACACACGTGTTATTTAGTACAAACATCTCCATTTGGGCCCCTTTTGCCGTGTAATTGTTCTGCGGGGACGGCCGTTGAGATGGAGGGCACTTCGAGTGATTCGTGCCGAGTACGGGAGGCTGGAAGTAGGTCATGTGCCATAGCAATAAACAAGGAACACTGCAATAAAATAATATAGTCACACACACACACACACACACACAAATGCACTCATGCCGAAGCCAGTAATATCCAAAGCTCATGTAATATTTACTGTGCACTAATAGATGGCAGAGAGAAAGAGACTGTTTTGCATCTGAATTTCAGAGAAAGCTGCAGACCACATGAACACCACTGGGCTCTGTGTGTGTGAGTTTGTTGTTTGCATTATAGAAATCTGAGTCTGAGATGCATATGGTACAATAGTTCCAAAAGTATGAGAACACAATGAAAATCTGGGATTTTGTTCATTTTAAGAGGATCGTGACATTGATTTTTTTTATTGATTTTTATTATTGTTTAAATATGTTCCTTGAGGTTCACTTATAATGTTAATAAAGTTTTTTGCATACAAAAATCTCTATATATATGCAAAAAAGAAAAGTCAGTTTTTAAGGCGCGGCTCCTTTAAGGCTGTCGGTAAACAGACACTGCTGTGATTGGCTAACATTACTGCATAGGAAACAGTGTCAACACACACTCGCTGTTTGAAAACATGATCCATATAAAACCGTCCTTTACAGACAGAGCATTATGTAATCATTTACTTGTGTTTGTGGTGCACCTGCTGTCACATTCAATAGTCGCGGCTTCATCTGTCAACTAAAGTTTCTTTGCAAAATCTAAATTACACTGTGTCTCGCTGACTAAACAAAATGCTCCGAACATACATATAATCCTCTGACGCGATCTGGAACGCCATTAAAATAAACCATCCGCTTGTTTCCGATGCTGGGATCCTTCTAACGAGACTCAAACCAACTGTTTAGACTGGATGTGTCAAAGCAAACGTTCCTTCGCTCTTATCGACAGACTCCAGTCCATCAGAATCAGGTGTAGACAGTGTCAATCATTATAATGGCTCTACGCTCACGTCCACATGTCAGCTGTTAAGTGACTGAACACCAGTGGGCGGGGCCTATGGTGTGGTGATGAATAACTATTGGTCGATGTCTTGCTCTGGAGGCGGGCATATGCAAATGTATTTGCCCGTATGACGTCACAGATCCCGCAATATCCAAACTTAAGTTTTAGGATTTTGGAAAATATATAATAATGTAAGGTTTTAGAAGTATAAATATATATATATATATATATAAAAATAAAAAAAATCTACTTAAAAGCTTGAGTTCAGTTGCTAATTAAATTATTTAAGTATAATAAAGTTAAGTCATTTCAAAATGAGGAATATTAAACTGACATTGAACATTTTCATTTTTACAACATAAGGTGATCTTTGAGTCAAATCTCATATAACTTATAAAAGTTGAAATTGCTTAAATTATTTTGTTAAGTTCAAGTAATGTAAAAACATTTTGTTATGACTAATTGATCATATATTTTTTATTTTTTTTTACAGTTTAATATTCAATATTAAAAAGATTCTGGACTATTTCTGACTATATTATAGAAATATAAGTATTGTAAGGTTTTTAAACATTAAAAGATGCTGCATTATTGTGACCAATGATTCTCATTTCCTTACATTATCATGTGACTCTTTGTACAAACAGTCAGATTTTCTTTTTCCATTGAAGCTCGAGATGCTCATCTCAAATCTCTCTGATCATCAGCGTTTGTTCATAAAGCTACAGCGTATTTTGAGATATTCTTGAATGCGTGTCTATTTTTGAGACTCAAATTACAAGATATAATCTGTAGTGAAACATTCATATTCAACTCTCAAACATGCAAAATAGCAGCATTTTCACACGCAGCCTTGAAGTTTTTAAACATGATGCAATAATGCAATAAGCATTGCAAAGAGGAGTTAAACCATGGTAAAAATCACTTTAAATGCAGAAATGTGAGTGTCTTTGAGCTTTAAAAAAATGACGGCAACAATAAAAAAGTTAATTAAATAGGTAAAATTAATAATCATCAGGAAATCATTCTCGCCACAAATATAATAGTTCATTAGTCTGACTGTACAAAGAAACTTCATAAAGAATGTGCACCAGCATTTAAAACGCAGCTCGTCCAATCAGAAATCTGATTTTAAATGCAAATTATAAATCATTCCGGATGCTGATTGGTTAATACAGTTTAAACACACATGAAACAGCATGACCTCGCACCCGAGTGCTTAATTAATCGGCTAAAATCACAGTGCAATTTAACTCAGTTCACCAGAGTCCAATTCACACTGCTTCTGACCTTTTATTCGGTCTCGGTTACTGTAATCTGGCAACCCGTGCGCTTGTCCAGGCCAACTTGGACCCGACAACTCAAACAATCCAGTTGTTGCCAGAACAGCGCTCCGGATCCGAGAGAACAGCCGAGGTAATGACGGGAGCTACCGGTGCTCGTCTCCTCTCCCGAGAATGAATAATATTCTGGCAGTGCCGAATCTAATAGGCGCTCTCTCTTAGATATTCAGCTGAGAATGGCACTTATGAAATATTAATATCATACAAAAAATATGGCAACTCCAGCGCACTCCATCTCTCAAACTCCAGCGTAATTGACTATGCAAGTCTCTCCAAATCAGGCGGAGGGAGAAAGAAAAGGAAAAACAGAATGCAGGAATGTGTCAGAGTCTCCCAAATGAGGAGGAATTAAATGTACAGATGTGACATATGAACGATGGCCTGATGATTACACCGACGCACACGAGCAGAACCCAATTAAACATCGCGCGTCACGCCACGCCAAACCACGCTAAATTACGATAATTGGACGTGTTCGCACATTCAAATAAATGAAACCATTAATATCAAACACTTGAATCGCAAATGGACCACGACGGGAATGCGTTCAGAGAATGTGAATGTGAAGTGTTAAAACCTCCTCGACTAATTTAACATGTAAACAACTCAATACATGTGTGAGATTGAGCCACGCCTCCACGTTCCCTGATTGGCCAATCATATACGAGTCTTCAAGTGCCACAACAAACTCGCCAGCTCCAGCTGTGACTGTTATTGTGTGTTTCATTCTTATTTACAGCTCGAGTGAGAAAGAATCACATATTTACAGCGGATCACGTCCTAAACACACACACACACACACACACACACACACACACACACACACACACACACACACACACACACACACACACACACACACACACACACACACACACACACACACACACACACACACTCGGAACAAAACTCAATAGCTTTGTTTAAAAAAAGGCCTGTTTTAGGTCTGAGAGTTCATATACAAACACCTTTAACACTTTAACACAGTAATTTATCAAAAAATAATAACGAATCATACATTTTCTGTTTTAATATACAGTAAAGTGTAATTTATTCCTGTGATCAAAGCTGAATTTTCAGCATCATTACTCTAGTCTTCAGTGTCACATGATCCTTCAGAAATAATTCTGATATGATGATTTATTACGCTTGTGCTGCTTAATATTATTTTTTTTATATAACCTGTGATACTTTTTTCAGGATTTTTTGATGAATTAAAAGGTTTTACAAAAGAACAGCATTTATTTAAAATATAAATATTGTGTAACAATTTACACTACCTTTCAAAAGTCAAAAAAAAAAGTGAGAGTAAAGATATAACTTTTTTAAAAACATTTCTATTTTGAATTCTTGAATATTGTTAGAATATGATATTTTTGGTTATGTTTCGCCTGCACATGCGGCGTTAGTTACATCAGCGGTTTTTAATAAAACTAAAAAGAGAATAACATACACTAATGAATCATGCACACTAAAATGAGAGATATATTAAGAGTAGTGTGTGTAATCCGGGACTTCACGTTGTCTTTATATAATAAAAGTGGGGGTTTGGTTTTTAATAGCTATTATGCATTGATTGTTTAACATTTAACTTACAGATGAAATGCCACCAAAAGAGGGAAACCACTGAAAACTCATAATGAGATCTCGTTAATATCTCAATATGAACTCAAACATTTCTCAACAAATGAGCGGAGCTGCTATACATGTTCATGTTATGGTTCTACACACTTACTGTATGGCAACTATTGGCTCTTATTGGTCCTGAAAAGTTTTTAGGAGGAACATCTGAGACCAAGTTGATCCATGAACGAGCGATAACATTTACCTGTGAGATAACATGACACCTGAAGAAGAATCATAACTGAGATGTCATGAATATCTCGAGAGCTTGTACTCGATAGCGATGAGAATAAACTGAGCAAATTCTGAATGAAAACTGATGTTTATTTTACTCTTTCTACTCGACGCTTAATTCAATGAGACTTTGTAATTATTTGTTCACAGTGAAAATTGATACCAAAAGATTGTGTTTGTGTGCATGTGTGAGTGTGTGTGTGTGAGTGTGCATGTGTGCATGTGTGTGAGTGTGCATGTGTGCATGTGTGTGAGTGTGTATGTGTGCATGTGTGTGAGTGTGTATGTTTGCATGTGTGTGTGTGTATGTTTGCATGTGTGTGTGTGTGTGTGTGTGTGTTGCTCATCTCCAGAGGAAGCTGAGGGTGTGTGTGTGAGTATGTGTGTGTGCATGTGTGCATGTGTGTGAGTGTGTATGTGTGCATGTGTGTGAGTGTGTGAGTGTGTACGTGTGCATGTGTGTGAGTATATGTGTGCATGTGTGTGTGTGTCGCTCAGCACCAGAGGAAGCTGATGGTGAGGTTGGGTGTGAGAGTGCATGTGTGTGAGTGTGTGTGTGCATGTGTCTGAGTGTGTACGTGTGCATGTGTGTGTGTGTGTGTGTGTGTGTGTGTGTGTGTGTGTGTGTTGCTCAGCTCCAGAGGAAGCTGAAGGTGAGGGTGGGTGTGAGAGTGTGTGTGTGCATGTGTGTGAGTGTGCATGTGTGTGTGTGTGTGTGTGTCGCTCAGCTCCAGAGGAAGCTGAAGGTGAGGGTGGGTGTGTGAGTGCGGGGGGGTTATTTTAGCTAGTGAGCGGATGTTTAACTGAACCAACTTTTAACTGAACCCTGTGTGTGGAGATGCAAAGATACCGAACAAAGACCTAAAGCTGGTTCCCTCCCTCACCGCAACACCTGACGCACGGGCCGAGGAGAAACGGCACGTTTCCTCTGAGATCTTCAAGTGCTTGTTCTCAGCTCAACCTTCATGCCAGGGTTTGGTTAGACTTCTTAAAAGGCGGCTGAGGAGACGCTTGATAAAAGGCAGATAATTTTAAACCATTCATATGTAAATGCAGGTACGCATCCGGAAAACTGAGCAAAAAAGAAAAAAGATTTTTTTTTTTTACCACTGTCTTTTTTTAGATCGTTCCTCAGAACTCTGGGCATTGTAAAAAAAAAAATGATATTTTTCAGTTTTATTTATGAAAGTGTCAAGACTCTGTGAAAGAACTTTAACTGTAGAATAATGAAATGCACACATGCATCAGGCCCGTCCGCAACAAATATATATTTCTGTATCACTCTATACTTTCTACGCTTTATGATGGTGTCATGAAATAGTCCAAATTGTCCCTGAGAATTTAGGGTTTGCCACACCTTTTGACCAATACAATTATTTTTAAAAATCAATTAAAATTCATGACTTTTCCAGGCTTTGATGATGAGGATTTTTTAAAATATAAATTTGTAAAAGATTCTCTTAATTTCCATGACTTCTCAGGGCCTAAAAATCTGAATTTTACAATTTCTAGGTTAAAGATTACCATAGTATTACCACACATGCTCAAAACCCATTGTATATGCATGCATTTTATGATGTTTATGCTTATTGTTACAAAAATAATTTAAATAATAAAATACAAACTTACTATAAAATGACAAAAAAGCATGTCAGGGAAATCTTATTCTTTAACACACTATATAAAGGTAATATAATGTTATTGTTTAAAGTAATAAATCAGAATTGTACAATTTCAAGGTTAAAGTAAACCTTAGTATTACCATATATGTTCAAAAACCATTGTATATCCAAGCTGTTTTTTTCCGTTTCCTTACAAAAAGTGCTTATTCTTGGACTTTTTAAATATTACATTATATAAAAGAATATCATATATAATAAACATATGCCATGTAAATGTTAGTTTTTTTTAAAACACTACCATGATGGCAATACCATGGTATTGTTTAAAGTACCTCATAGCACAATGAAATATGAACATGGAAACCAAATGGGACTATATATACAATCTGCATAATTTTCCAGGAAATCACCCTTTTAAAATTCCCTGATATTCCAGCTTTTCTCGCTGATAACGGCTCAGACGAGGTACGACTGGTCAGCGTGAGCTGCTTTGTTGGCGCTATAAATGATTTACGATGCCGGTTTCTGGAACATCAATACCATCTCGTTTCTAATTAAAAAGAAGCCGCCCACAATATTGCACACGGCGGTATTCACTCGAGCAGGACGACGAGAACATCTTTCCAAAAAGAAAAGCTACTGCAGAGGATTTTTCAGTGTTTTGGAACATGTTTATTTCCACAGTTTCACATTTTCAGTTAATATGCTGAGTAGATCAAGTGAAAAGAAAAGCGGAGGGCACACGCAGTTCGAGATTTTCCAGTGAGTCAGACGTGTTTTACTTTGTTAAATACGGACGTCCTTTCAAGTAACGGAAAGTGAAAAAGGAAACATAGGTAATTCTGAGTCAAACATGCACACTTTTGAACGTGAGTCACTTTTGTATGTGTGTGTGAACAGTTGCAGCATTGCAAACGTAAGCTGTGTGTATCTGCAACTGCAAAAACATCACTGAATGAGCACAAAATAAAAACCATGGCTACGATCTATAAAGACGGTGCTAAAATGACTGTTTGTTCACGTGCATTGCTCATTCAACAAATGCACTATAGTAACTGCGTTTGTAGAACTCACATTATAGAAATGCATGTAAAATACTATGTCTTTTGGTGAAATAATTCACAAAGACATTAATTCTTCTCATGCTCAAAGCAAAGAAAAATAACAACATCCACATTACATGATATTCACTAACTAATATTATCACCAATATTCTCTGAAATACCATGCAAACGCATTGTGCCATGAATATGGTGATCATTCAGTGTCATGGCATTAGCATCTGATGCTGCCACTGTGTGTTGTGTGAGTCTAAGTAGTTACACTTGACTGGTTTTAGGCTCAAATTTAAACTTTATCCTGTAGCATGTGGTGTGTGTGTGTGTGTGAGTGGCTGGGAGGTTATGGTGGGTGTGAAGTTTGGCCATATGTGGACATATAGAGACTCTGAGTTCATCATGTGACCCTCAGAGAACCACAAAACCACCACAGACAAACAGTCACAGTCAGACAACAGGGGGCGCTAGAGAAAACCCTGATCCAAAACCCAGCGAACTGACGACATAAACCACGACGAGTGGACAAACGAATCCAATATGGTGGCTGTGTCAATAGAAATGTTAATTATTCTTTCAGAAACAATCTTTACAGTTTGGTTATTTCACCATATATTTGTGTGTCAGCAGATTCTGATTGGATGTTTTTATCATTCATCAGATGGGAAAAAAAATATTGGTCTGAAAGTGATTCTAATGTTGTTTTTGTTATTGCTGTGGTTTGGACTTTGCTGTTCTCGTGGAATTATTAATTGATATATTAATTTATATTGCATTTATATTGAAAATGAATGCCTTTCCGATCTGATCTGTGATGGGAAAAGGGAGTAGAGTGAGTTCAGCAAAAGGCGGATTTGAACTCGGGTCGATTTGCATCAAAACTTTCTGCCACGAGCCGTACTTCTACTGTGGACAATCCAGCGTCTTCTGTCATTTTGACGTCAGTGTAAATAGACACTCCATTATTGATTTTGGTGTTTGCATACTCGCATAAACTCCTAAAAAAAAAAGTTCTTTATTTGTATCTATGGTTTCATGAAGGAACTTTATCATCCATAGAACCTTTCCAGGTTCTTTACACTGGAAAAAGGTACTTTCGATTATTAAAGATTATTATTAAAAGTGGTTCTGAAAGGTTCTTTGGGGAATCCATAATCCCAGCAATTTTGCGTTTAAGAAAGTCTAATAGCCGTCCAAACTCGGCCCAGACGTCTAGGCTAAAACAAGGCAAAATTTGGGCTGTCAGTGAAAATTGAATAGACGTCTAACCATCGCCCAAGAATAGATGCAGATGCTACGCATAGAACATGTCAAAGAAATGAAACCAAACGCCTTGTAATCACTGTTGACTTTGCTTACATGATGGAATATCAAACATCTCATAAGATATTTGAGCAAAAACGACATTTATAACCAAATTCAAGGTTATTTTGGCTAGAAGTGGGTTACTCATAAGCCCTATACGGTCGGGATTAGCTTTACCAGGGTAGATGGAGTGTAACTTTACCACAGGACGTCTGTAATATTAATGGTCAATCCGCACGGGATAAGAGATCTCAGTAAACTAGCAGAAGTGGGAGAGTAACTGGATTTACACACCGCCGTCACTCCTGTCGTCATGTGTGTGTTACGCTGCTTCCTGATATCACGTGCACAAACACATATAACCTATATTTATATATATAAAACAGTTATGTCCGGTCGAACGATGTATTAATTAACTTCAGATTGGATTGTGTTGGTAATAGGCACTAACCTAACGCTAAAAGATGTTTCGTGCCTCTAACAAGTGCTGTCGATCTTCTTCTGATCTGAATGGTGTGTGTGAAACACTGGAGTTTTGCCACAGACTCGTTCCAGCGACTAGAGCACAACTGATGCTTTTTCCATACTTGAAAAACTACTTTTAAACATGAAATTATGAAATATTTACGTACATATTTACAGCGGGTCTATTCGCACGGGATTAGTATTACCTGAGGTTATTTCTCCGGATCTTTTTACTGAAGTTAAAAGTCGCCGTAATCTTTACTGACACTGTCCGTCATGATCACTGAGATGCACATTCAGACGGGACTAAAATCACAGAGAAGCTCTGGTAATTATTACTTTACCCCTCCTCTACATGTCACACTAGTCCCGTCTGAATAGAGCTATAGCCGGACTATATCGGGTCTATATTTAACCGAGACGGTGAAATGACGGCTATTGGGCGAAAGCCCCTTGTTGAGAGTATGTTTCTGGTCAGTAGGGTTAGGGTTAGTATCTCACTAGGGTTTGTATCAGAGCTGAAGAGGAAGATGAAGGTGTGGAACGGGTCTCACCCCTGAAGAGGGCAGTCTTTTCTCCTCAGGGTTGTGTCTCACGGGTAATGCGCCGTACAGCCTAACACCTCGATCTCCTACACTGAATCTGCTCTGTAGAGATGGAGAAGAGGAGAGGCGGAAGGAGACAGAGAGGAGAGAAAACACAGGACAACGGACCCAACTTAGAAGTGAAACGACTGATTCATCATTGACAGACAACCAATGAGAGCTTCACAAATCAAAACATCATCAATACCCAACATGATTTTCCCTCACTGACATTTTACTGTAGTATCTAAGGTGTTTACCATAATCCACCACCCTTTAATATTATGGATATATGGCTCATGTCCCTCCTTCAGTGTGTGTTTATGGGACTTTTCCAGCTGTTTTATCATCCAGTGTGTGTAAACCGTGCCTTTAATACTTCAGGCGTTTGATCACATCATGATCAGCACTAGTACAAGTGATGATTGACTTAAATGCCACTATAACATATTGAGCTCAGCGTGAATCATGACATATGAACTGATTTCAGTCAGTCATTCTGGCCTCTTCCCACTGCGTGTTCATGTATCTGTGTGTGTGTGTGTGTGTGTGTGTGTGTGTGTGTGTGTGTGTGTGTGTGTGTGTGTGTGTGTGTGTGTGTGTGTGAGAGATCTCCTCTGTCCCACTCTGTGTGTGAGGCTTGTTTGAGGAAACGCTCCCGGCAGGAGTTTTGGCAGTCTGGGTTTAGGAATCGGAGCAATCCAACATCTAATGATTCACACAAGAGAGTGTGCCAAACACACACACACACACACACACACACACACACATATGAGAAATATGAAACTAGTGTAGTGTACTTGTAGTGCAAACCGCTGTCTCTCAAATGACCTGAGAGAAAAATTACAACCGGATGATGAAATACGGCCTCAGGCTCATTAACAAAATAACATGGTACATTTATATGGTTATACCATGGTATTCTTTAAAGTCCCAAAGCACAGCCCTGCATCTAAAATAAAATAAAAATTGATGATGCTGAGTTAAAAAATATCAATAAAAACTTTCCATAATGCAGTACATTTTTAATATTTATTTCAAAAGTAATTAGTTACATTACTAATTTAACTACATTACTACCCCCCCCCCCCCCTCAAAAAACAAAAGCAAAAAAAACAGAATAACCTCTTTAGCCTGAACTTTATTGGGAAGTGCATACTCTGTCTCAGAACAAACTAAATTAAACCAGTTTCTTCTGACTTTTAACTCCAACTTTGAAATATTTGTATATTTGGACTGGACAGTAGAAGTGGATGCATTGCTCTCCTGCATCGCTGTTTCTCGGGAAGTTTTGCCGTGCTGTGCTTCGCTTTCAGGCGTGTTAACAAATTAGATGTGGAGTTTTTCGCAGTTGAAAAGGTTTTCTTCTCCCGCACATAATTGACAGCGCACAATAATGTTCTTGCCGTTGACAGAAATAAACTCAAAATAATGATTGTATTTCCAGCCACAGAACGCGTAATGTTCTCTCTCCATGAGTAGATGACGTCGCTGAAAAGCTATCTCTCTTTTTACAATCTCGATGAACAAAGACTCCTCGTCTCTGGAATTCTCTCCCAGTCAACATCGGTAATTCAGACTCGTTAGCTCAGAACTTAAAACTCATTTATTCAGAGCTGCTTATCTTCCATGACTACTTTGTGCACTCAAGTCCAGGACTTTTTTTACTGCTGTTTTCTATTGACGTTGTTATTTACTGTTATTTTCTGTTTTAATATTGTTACTGTTGTATGTTGACCTTGAGTGGTTTGAAAGGCGCCTTACATAAAATGCATTGTAATTAATATTAGTATATTATGATAAAACACTGCATGCTGTTGGCAGCGATATAACACAGCTGTAACTTAGGCTTGGAACTCTAATTACTATTTTGGAAATTATAACATGTTACATTCCTCTGTTCCTAAAAAAGAAACCAAATTACAGTAACATGTTATTTAGTAATGCGTTACATATATATATTAGCTTAAAAATAACTAAAACATTTTTTACAAAACAAGTTTTAATGTATTCAAAATTATTGTATTCAAAATGTATAATTTAACTTACAATTTGCAAAGTAGTGGAAAAATCCTAATAATGGAATGTTAAATACTCCATTAAATACTCCAGCTTTTTCATAACATCTGTCATTTTCTGTCACTCTTTTTATTTAGTAATGCGTTACATATATATATTAGCTTTAAAATAACAAAAAAAAAATTACAAAACAAGTTTTAATGTATTCAAAATTATTGTATTCAAAACTGTATTCAGTTTGTATTCAAAATGTTTAATTTAACTTACAATTTGCAAAGTAGTGGAAAAATACTAATAATGGAATAATGTTAAATACTCCATTAAATACTCCAGCTTTTTCATAACATCTGTCATTTTCTGTCACTCTTTGAATGCAGTAAAACAGCAGAAAACATCTGTCTATAATTCTAACCTTAAATTCAGGATTAGGCATAAAATAATGTCATTGAAAAGCAGAGAATTGAACAGATCGTTGTCGTCAGGCTCAGAGGAAGAGAGGAATCGTGTCTATGTGGAAGTTTTCTGCTGATTAATGGATAATACAAGACAAAAATAGTTACAAATAGTTGTTAAAAGCAAAAGAAAAATTCTACAAAATCATATTTTGTTTGTGCTAGAGCAAAACATGCACTATTTCTGGAACCAGCACACCAAAATTTGTAAGAAACAAGTATTGGATTTCATTCAACGGTGGCGTAGCATATAAATATGATAAAGAAAAAGCAGGTGTTTATGTTAAATATTCACATCTCATGGACACGTGCATGCACATCTCCAAAGTACCACGGTAATACCATCACTATATCATAATACTGTCAATGTCTTGTATTTGCATTGCCAAAAATAAACATGTTTTCAATAAAGTTTGATGTTAAATCTTTCCTCACACTAATATATGTCCATCAGTTTCCCTCAGCCAGCCGATTGTCTTGAAAACGCAAGCAAACAACCCACACGTGAAGTGATTCGGCTGAGCGCTGGATGATTCTGCATTTCACTGTAAATCAGAAAGTGTCGTATGACTAACAATATGCTGTCAAGTAAATCTGAAGTGCTGTATTTAGCGCATGAGAATGTCCCTCATCAGATGTGGCAGATCGACGCTAATCGCTCAGACAGACTGAAGATGTTGTCATCTATGCTCCTTTCTTTCTCTCTGATTTTGAATGTCTCTCTCTCATCACTACAGCTAAACTTAGACACACAACAGGGGTTTTCTGCACCTCGAGTCTTCCTGTTAACCACGGCACGTGTCCGTAATCGACCTGCCCTTTACTGCACACTTTACTGTAACCCGTGGGTGACTTTAGGGGACATTTCTGAACGTTTCGAACCAGACAGCTACCAGAATGATTGTGGTTAAATCACTCGTTTGACTGGAAGATGAGGCTCGTGGATTAAAATTAGAAGATGACACGTTGTTTTGTATTCCTGTTATCATGCGACACGGCTACTAAAACATATCTGAAACTCAAACATAACATTAACATATTGTTCTTCTGAGTAATTTGCCTCAATGAATCGATCACGATAAAACCAGTGTTGTTACTCTTAACTAAAACTAATATGATTTAAACAATGAAATCACTATTTATTCACCCTCAACTTGCTTCAAATCTTCTGCTGAACACAAAAGAAGATAATTTGAAGAATGTCGACCAAACAGTTTTTGGACCCCATTGACTTCCATAGTATTTTTTTTTTCCTACTATGGAAGTCAATGGGGTCCAAAAACTGCTTGGTCGACATTCTTCAAAATATCTTCTTTTGTGTTCGGCAAAGGTTTGAAACAACTTGAGGGTTTCATTATTAAGTGAACTATTCCTTTAAATAAACCAGCAGAGGACGTTTAAATACAAACAAACAAGACCAAATCTGCATGAAAGAGAAACCCAAAGCACCAGCTGCTAGATGCAAATATTCCCTAAACCGCAAGACCATTACTGCAGTTTGAATATTGGATATTATTACAATGCAAATTGCATAGTGCCAGAGATTAAGTTGCAATTATGGCCTGAAAAGCATCTAGACGGGTGGAATGATTCTATTCCAGGCGCTAAAGCATTGAGCCGTCCACAGTAGGGATGTACTTAGTAATATTAAATATAGTATAAAATACCAGGTGGTGTGGCTTCAGTAAGTGTGTGTTTAAGTGATGATCATGCCAAACACTTAACGCTTGCTCGGTAAATGAACTCCGTCAGCAGGAGAGTAGATGTCGACCTGCGCTGGGAACATGAAGATCCTCATATCATACCATGTTATTTTTGCCGTGAAACTTCAATGTTCATTGTGATCACGTCTGTCAAGCACAAAATCTGGGAACAATACTGTAAAATCATGTTCTGATTTAAATTTACGATACTTTTATGATGTTTTTAGTCATATATGCTTCATAAATGCTT
Source organism: Leuciscus leuciscus (assembly GCF_965113295.1). Taxonomy (NCBI): domain Eukaryota; kingdom Metazoa; phylum Chordata; class Actinopteri; order Cypriniformes; family Leuciscidae; genus Leuciscus; species Leuciscus leuciscus. Next base: position 2,052,151 of record NC_138738.1, on the reverse strand, counting down.
CAAAGAGCGGCGTGAGTGAAACTTCATTAAACTGGTGCTTCGTTAAAGTTCTGTCCGGTAACAGACGTGTTTTTCTGTCCGTGAGTCATTAAACATAATCAAAACAAACTCATATAAAAGTGGGCGGCCGTTTATAAATGAGACAGAAACGGATCCGACTCCGGCTGACTTTCTCTTCGGAGAGATCGTTAGATTTCTCGTTAGTCTCTCACAGATTCTGTCTCATTATGCAAATAGGGGGAATTGTTTTTCGGTTGTGTGTATGTGTGTGTGTGTGTGTGTGTGTGTGTGTTTAATTAGGATAACAGAAAAATGAGGATGGGATGCTGTTGAAGAGAACATCTGCAACACAATACAAGACAAACACACACTCATATACACGCACACAAACATACACACAAACCCACACACACACGCACACAAACATACACACAAACCCACACACACACGCACACAAACACACACACACACGCACACAAACACATACACGCACAAACACAAACCCACTCACACACACTCATACACACACACAAACACACTCATATACACTCAAACCCTCACACACTCATATAAACACACACACCATACACTCATACACACTCATATACACACACACAAACACACACTCATATACACGCACACAAACATACACACAAACCCACACACACACGCACACAAACCCACACACACACACCATACACTCATACACACTCATATACACACACACAAACACACACTCATATACACGCACACAAACATACACACAAACCCACACACAAACGCACACAAACACACACACGCACAAACACAAACCCACACACACACACACTCATACACACACACACACACACACACACACACACACACACACACACACACACACACACACACACACACACACACACACACACACACACACTCATATACACTCAAACCCTCACACACTCATATAAACACACACACCATACACTCTTACACACTCATATACACACACATGCACACAAACACACATACCGGTATGCACAAACACAAACCCACACACATACACACACACACACTCATACACACACAAACACACACATATACACACACGCACACAAACACACACACAAACCCACACACACTCATATACTCTCATGCACATGCACACAAACACACACCCACACACACACAAACCCACACACACAAACACAAACCCACACACTCAGACACACACACACAAACACACACTCAAACCCACACTCACAAACACAAACCCACACACACACACACACACACACTCATACACACACACACACTCAAACCCTAAAAGTTGAATTTTTTTTTACCGTTTTGAAAACTATATTAATCATTTTATGAATTATTTTTCAAATTCAGGCCATTCCTGGGTGAAGTGAGGTGAGCTGAGATTCTCCAGCTGAATAAACCGCGACACACACACATTATTTCTGTGGGACGACGATGCTTATCTGTGACATTTAGCTACTTAAAACTAATCTAAAGCGAAGGAGTGATCCGACCGATGGCTTTTATTTCTCTCTGCTGTTGCATCACAGCACAAATCTCTAAAGCACACGATGTTCCCACAGGCCTTTACATCCCAAATAACTCCTGCTGGAAGCTGTCCAGTTAATAACTGTGTTTGTACAATCAACATATTGTTCTGGCCATGTGAAGATGAATGACCTGTTTAAACGAGTGAGACGGACAGACAGAGAGAGAGACAGAGTGTTGTCGATGATCGGATGAGTAGAAATGAAAATAAGCTGCTGTGAATATTTACAGATGTTGAAATATAAATATTCTAGCAGATTTTTAACATTTCTGGAGAAAATATGAGCCAAACTCACTGCCATATTGTTAGGGTTTTGTGATTGGCCGGGGCGTTACTATGCGGATACTAAGGTGTTCACATTGGTTTTCATTACCTTTGGTCCAAGTGTAACTATACAGTTTCTAGGGAGAGCAATAATCATGACTGACTAATTCCACTGAAAATATGAATAAAAAGCATGATTTAAGTATGCAGTGAGTAAATGCAGTAAGTGCACGTGCACATTATCGTGCCTTGATCAGCGTTTCTTTTTGTGGCTTTCAAACTCACAGTCAAAGTGAGAACAAGAGAGGCCAATCACGTGACTTTCGTTTAAAAATGCATTACTATACAACACTCAAAACAGCCAATCAGAGGCGGGTTTCTCTTCTCGCCCGCCAGCGCAGCTGTATAGGTGATGCTGACTGGATCATGTGATTCAAACTGAAAACACATTCTGACTGTCAATCATCCTTTTGCCTTTACATAATCACAGGGATGCTAACAAAACTTCTTATGAGTAAAAACATGCACAGAATTTACACAGAATCTCTTTAACATCTCAGTTGTTACTCACAGGGAGAAAAGAGATAAAACGAGGACTTTTTCTGATGCTTTCTCAGATGTTTCTTTTGACAGAAAGACTGTAGTTCTGTCATGACAACTCTGAGTTTTTGGCATGATAATGGATATGACTAGCCTGGATGCCAGCCTGAACTTAGCCCCGCCCACAACATTTGAGGTCGGGAAGTTCGGTCTGGGCTTGATCCGTTGTGGAGCAGCTGTGCTCGAACCAGAGCTGTTCGGACCAATCAATTTATGATGTTCTGATATGTGGTTGTAAAGTGTTTTGGTGGTTGCTAGGGCATTCACAGTTGCTAGGCTGTACTGTGTGGTTGCCAGGGTGTTGCTAAGGAGGTCTAGGTGATTTTTTGTGTTCTGCTATGTGGTTGCTAAAGTGTTTTGGTGGTTGCTAGAGCGTTGCTTTGCAGTTGCTATGCTTTTCTGGGTGATTGCCAGGGCGTTTCTATATGGTTGCTGAGTAAATTTTAGTGTGGTGCATTGTGGTTGCTAAAGTGTTTTTTGGTGGTTGCTAGGGCATTGCTTTGCTGTTCTGGGTGGTTGCTAGGGCATTGCTATGTGGTTGCTAAGGAGGAGTGATTTTTAGGGTGATGGTATGTGGTTGCTATGGTGTTGCTATGTGGTTGCTAAGGAGGAGTGATTTTTAGGGTGATGGTATGTGGTTGCTAGGGCATTGCTATGTGGTTACTAAGGAGGAGTGATTTTTAGGGTGATGGTATGTGGTTGCTAGGGCATTGCTATGTGGTTACTAAGGAGGAGTGATTTTTAGGGTGATGGTATGTGGTTGCTATGGCGTTGCTATGTGGTTAATTATACCACCAGCCGAACTTAGCCCCGCCCACAACATTTGAGGTCGGGAAGTTCGGTCTGGACTTGATCCGTTGTGGAGAACCGCGATCAAGGCATTTGTCGATCGGAAAGATGAATGAAGAACATACGTCACTTACTCCGTTGCTCTGATTGGTTGTAGGTCTATCCAATTGAGTGCAGAGGCATTTTCTTTCCTGATTCGGTTGAAATGCCCCATAATCACAGCCCAATGAAGCAGTTTAAGAGTCGAGTATGACGACGTCAGGCTAGGATATGACAATATTGATATATTTGGTCTTGGCAGAATAGATCTGCTACTCTGCTGCTGTTATTGCTTCTTATGGATATTGTTGCTGCTTTTGGTTATTGTTGCTACTTTTGGTTATTGCTGCTTATGGATATTGCTGCTGCTTTTGGTTATTGTTGCTGCTGCTGCAGAGCAAGTACAAGACTTGCTACTGCCAGTACATACACAACACGCTGCTGTGAGCAAGTAACACATGCTGCTGCTTTACAATATAACATACATGAATAACCCGTAGCAGATTTACACAGGTGGAGCTGGGGAAGGTGGAGCTGGGGAAGGTGGAGCTGGGGAAGGTGGAGGGTTTCTGAAAGCACGCAGCAACTGCCACAGAAAATACTGACCAAGTATTTGAAGATTGAGCCGCGAGCTCATTGGCTACTGATACATCAGGAACCAATCAGGTGTGCCGTAAAGAGAACTATGTGATTGCAATCAGATTGAGGTAAGGACCAATCAGCCTGTGCCATCTAGAGTTTCATGACATGCCAAGATATAGAAGTCTGCAAAATCTCAATATGAACTCAAACATTTCTCATCAAATGATCCGAGCTGCTCTCCACATTAATTATTTTTCCCTCATTAGGAAATCATAGGATAAACATCTGAGATAAAGTAGATATTTCAATGAAACATGATAACTAATGTCCTGAGCTCTGAACGAGCAACATCTGAGCTTTAAAATATTCCTATAATAATTGGACTGTAAGCTTGGCAACAGGTTTCTGTCGCTGAACCAATAGCATTGGAGCGCCGTCAGGCTTCTCCGTTCCTCATCCTCTTTCTTTCCAGAGTATTTGGTGTTATGTCATCCTTCCATACACAGTAATGACAAAAAAAGAGGCCGCATTAAAATAATCTTCCGTTTGCAGCCCAGACAAAAGAAGGAAAGTGATTTCTTAACATGAAAGCAATCTACTTACAACCATCTGCTCGTCGTCTAAATCAAAAGTGCTGTTTCCAGAGAAAAGCCGTCCAAACACTCGCTGCCAAACACACATTTGAGACGTGATGGAGTTTGAAGAAGCCAAGTTGCAAAAACATTGTTCTCGCAAGCTAAGACAAACTCATTTGGATACTAACAGACACACAACAGACCAGAGAAACTTATTATCCTGAATTCAGTCCAAATCAGCAAACGCTGTAAAAATAATTATTTCAATTAGAACTGAAAAGTGTTTTACATACAGTCTGATGCCATAAGAGAAGTATTAAACTTCTCTCTCTCTGTGTGTGTGTGTGTTCTAGACATGAATGTGCTGTTACTTTACTAAGTACAGATGCAGGATTTTCACCTGCTGAACGATAAAACAGCTGGAAAGTTCCCATTTAACAGAAACACTTGGGCCTATAA
>NC_138738.1:2022288-2039788 GCF_965113295.1 Leuciscus leuciscus | reverse complement strand
TGTCCACAACACCATGGCACCATGCCATAAAAATAATACTATAGTAGTACTATGGTGCATATTCAAAATACCCTGGTATTACAATGGTTGCTTTCCAAGAAAATAATATAGTAGTACCATGGTGCATCTCCCAAAAAAATACATTCACACTTTAGATTGTAGTCCAATTCTCACTATTAACTACGACTTTTGCCTCAATAAACTCAAGGTTGTTAAGTTTAGGACTTGGGTGGATTAAGGGATGTAGAATATGTTCATGCATTAATATGTGCAGCCATTATCCTAATAATATGCATGATAATAAGCAACTAGTTAATAGTGAGAATTGGACCCTGAACTGTTACCTAAGACACTATAGGTGCATGTATAAAATACCCTGGTATAAGCGTGGTACCTCGCCAATGAAGAACTATACTGTAGTAGTACTGTGGTATTTGGGCGGTACAGACACACAGTCATGGGTTCGATTCCTAGGAAAAGCAAGAACTGATCAAATGTAAATGTGGACCTTGAATGTAATGTAAGTCACTTTGGATAAAAGTGTCTGCCAAATGCATAAATATAAACGCATACAAATGTATGTCCAAAATACCATGATAGTACCATGGTATTTTTGTGATTGAAATGCACAAGTACCAAAAGTTTACATAGCGATACCATGGTAAACATTAAGGTATCACAGTATTACCATGTGATACTATAACTGTACCATGGTACTTTGCTGAAGGATCATAGGGATTATTTCATGGTACTTTGATATAAACCATAGCAATATCATTTACTATTGTAAATGAATAAAAAAAAAATTGACACATTTTTTTACCATATTCAGTGTTTTTGGACATTTGGAGTATCACATAAATTCTATACATGAATTTTAGCATCATGGTAAATATTAAAGTACTTCAGAATTACCATGGTACCGCATGAGTACTTTCTGTAAGGATGGCACTAAAAACGCATATATACTGCACATATGCGCTAAATACAAAAATGTGTGTGTGTGTGTGTGTGTGTGTGTATGTGTATGTGTGTGTGTGTGTGTGTGTGTGTGTGTGTGTGTGTGTGTGTGTGTGTGTGTGTGTGTGTGTGTGTGTGTGTGTGTGTGTGTGTGTGTGTGTACTTAAATATATTTTGGGGACAAATTTGGACCAAAACCTGGTAAATGACCAAAAACCACGATAGAACCATGGAACTTATTGACAATTTGATTAACATATTCATGTCCCATGGCACTTTTATGGTACGATGCTTCAAAGATCATGATTATTCCCATGTCATGTTCATGGTAATACCGTGGTATGAGTTAGCGCAGGTTGTCTGTACGTGTGTGTGTGTGTGTGTGTGTGTTGGAGAGGAGAGAGTTAAAGCTCTTATCTCGATGCACCAGAACACATTCCACTATGAGGCCACAGTTTGCTAGTTTCCTGCCTTCTGCCCATTGCCCTATTTTTACCCCATCTTTACCCTCGTACCCTCCACAGCTTTTTCCTCCACACACACAAGCACTTCCTGCGATTCACACACGGCTACTGTGTTGTTTTAAAGGGTTATAACCTGTGCCAAAGCAACGCCAGCTTCACCGCGCCAGAGGAAATGTTGTGTGTACGGAACATCTTTGAAATGACATACACGTTTGATTTTGATGTATACAGTATCGTGTTCAGAGTCGTCGCTACTGTAAACGAACCTGTCAAACGAATTCGCCCTTTGAAATGAACATCCCTTTACAAGCCGCTTTCAGGAGGTCTTCTGAAAAACCTGAGAGCATCAAGGTCTTTTTCATACGCCAGGCATGTCATCTTCTTACTGAGTGACTAATCAAAACCAGATTAGGAGGAAATTAAATAAATAATAAAGTCTCAATGATTCTGGAAGTCAAAACCAATTAAGCACCATTGAGAGTCCAACAGTGATTCATTGCAGTGAATTAGTAAATTGAGTTTAAACTCTGATTCAACGATTCATTAATATGTCTTAAATTTGTAGTCAATCATGTTAAAACTCTTTAAACTCATCTTTGATCACCAAAATGACACATTTAAACTTTTTTTCCTTGAAAAAAAATATGCCTTAAAATATCTTGACTGTAACTCGACACCCTTGCCTCATTTAGTATGCGTGGTTCTATGAATATGCAAATTAGCCCCGCCTCCACTCACTCACTCAGCTCAGAGATCCACTGGTTGACGATCAATCACACGTTGATCTGATTGGTTACAAGGTAGTTTGTGACGTCAGAAACACCAGCGATTTCAAAGCGTGTGTTTGAGACTGTCTTTGGTTCACTGCAGTTTTAAGGAGGATCACATTTTAAATGTAACTTTTTTTTACGACATTGTCCAGCCCTAATGGTGTAGTTTTACCGTAGTACAGTAGTATTTTTATAACCCAACCAATGACAGTTCTCTAAAAGCACATCTCCGTCTCGATTCACTGAAGTGTGTCTGTGGCATTTTTGTGGGAACGAAAAGGAGAAGAGAGATGGTTAAGAGCTGTGTGAATGTGAAATTAGCGGTGGCGGATCACTGGTCAGAGTTCAGACGTACACAAATACACGAGTGAGAATTAAATGAAGGAAAACACTCGCAGTGGAAGCACATAGACTGAAGCGAAGAACATCCCCGAGAGTGGGAGAGAGCAACACTGAGATACATTTTGTCTCTCGATCTGAAATGTCTCCCTCGCCATATGTTAATGCTTTCAAGGCTTTACATGGGTTGGCACCTCAATACTTGACCGAACTTTTAATTCTATATCCTCCAACGCATGACCTTCGTTCATCAGAAACTGGTCTTGTAACTCGCTAACGATTGATGGGAGATTGGGCTTTTTCTTCAATAGCTCCAAAACTATGGAATTCTTTACCAGTCGAGATAAGGCAAGCAAAACCTCTTAGCATCTTTACATTTTACCTTAAAACTCATTTTTTAGGGAAGCTTTTAGTTTACTATTTGTATAAATTTATCATTGTGCATTATTTTATATGGTGTATTTTGTTGCTTTAATTTTAATTTTATATTGTGCATTATTTTATATGGTGTATTTTGTTGATTTAATTTACATTTTATATTGTGCATTATTTTATATGGTGTATTTTGTTGATTTAATTTTAATTTTATATTGTGCATTATTTGATATGGTGTATTTTGTTGCTTTAATTTTAATTTTATATTGTGCATTATTTTATATGGTGTATTTTGTTGCTTTAATTTTTATTTTATATTGTGCATTATTTTATATGGTGTATTTTGTTGCTTTAATTTTTATTTTATATTGTGCATTATTTTAAATGGTGTATTTTGTTGCTTTAATTTACATTTTATATTGTGCATTATTTTATATGGTGTATTTTGTTGCTTTAATTTACATTTTATATTGTGCATTATTTTATATGGTGTATTTTGTTGATTTAATTTTAATTTTATATTGTGCATTATTTTAAATGGTGTATTTTTGTTGTTTTATTTGTTTCTGTAGAGCGCTTTGAGGTGTACAGTTAAAGGCGCTATAGAAAATAAAGATTATTATTATTTTTATTATTAATGAGCAATAAAGCTCCATGGCATGACCATCTGATGTCGTCATTTTACCATGGTAAAGCCACAGTGTGGGATGTTTTACTGCATTCCTCAGATCATCTTCCAGTCTCCGTTCACAGCCAGACGACAGGTTACACACACACACAGCAGGTCAAATCACAAACGCCGAAAGTCAATAGAAACACAAGATGATTTGAAATGCGAGTTAATAATGAATAACACTCTATACGCTGGCGCTGGAGGAAATCACGTTTGGGGAATTGAGAAATGAATCTATTTTTCACTGAAGAACATAAAACACAAAGCAGAAGTTGTGAATCCGCTTCCCCATTGACGACGGGTCGCTGGTGTTTAATCTGCTCATCAAAAGTGCTTTCGAAGATCCGGCGGTCACAGCTTTTGTGTCTAACCAAGGTCCCTCGGGTCTTAAATCATATCACACGCTTTATTGACAGTAAACGGCATAAAAAAGTATTTAAAAAAAGTTTACATAAAAAATACAGTATTATTACAGTATACTATATTTTTTATATTTAGAATTAGCTTTTATATTTAAAATTTTAGTTTTTGTTATATGCTTTTGACATTTTGTATTTTAATTTAGCTTTAGTGTATTGTTATTTCAATTTGACCATCTTTTGACGAAAAACTTTAAAGGTGAAGTGTATCCAGACAGGTTTCCCTGAACACGCCCCCTTTCTGCCATTGGTCAAGCACAAAATGTAGCCCCGCCCCAAACTCGCCCAATTGGTTGAGTCAATGTTACTGTGCTGCTAAAACAAACTCTGCACTGGGAAATGAGAAAGTATTTTAACATAAATTACACACAATCACCTTTAATGATTTAAAAATATTTTTTTATTTCGATGTTTTATGCAGATTTGATGTATTTTAGACCTGGAGAACTGTTTCTCTTTCTGTTCAATCATCCATTTAAGTGACGACTGCTCCTGAATGACACGCAAGAACACAACAAGGTCATTTTACACACTTATTCACGTCCAAGTCGTCAATCCGGAGCGATGTTAAAAGTTTTGTGACAAAGAGAAAAGTTGTCAGCCAATGCTGATAACTGAAAACGCTAAATATCATCATGCTTTTGGCCTCGTTATATATGAGTTGAGTTGATCTTCATGTGGATATGTGCATGCATGTGTGTGTTACTGTAATTATTTAGCTGTGTCTTTGCGAGAGAGCCACCTGGTGAGCTGTTATAGGGGAGAACAGTGGGGTCATTGTGTGTGTGTGCTGGGTGATACAGGCTGAGTGACCCATTTACACACACACACACACACACACACACACACACACACACACACACACACACACACACACACACACACACACACACACACACAAGAGCCCACTATGTGTAAGACATCTGGAGGGCCTCAAACAGACGAGCATGACTACATACAACTGCATGAAAAGATACACACACAGGCAGACACTTAAACACACAAAGACAAGACAGACAAACACAAACACTCTCTTTCCCACAGTATATGTCACTTACACACACACACTCACGGTTAAACGTGGAATAGAAAATATCCTACGAAAGGAGACATGAGTTTTTCAATCCAGTCTAATAACTGACGACATTTAAATTGCATGTCTTATTTATTATAGTATGATGATATTGTCTTAGCTCTGAATGCTTCATTGACAATTAATGCATTGCTTAAAATAAACAGTTGAGACAAATGCAAGTGTCATTTTAGGCATATTAAGTTTTGGTAGCAAATATGCTAATGTGCTCCAAAACCACTAATAAAATAAACAGGTAACACTTTATTTTACAGTGTCCGTTGCATATGTTTAGTTGCATGTACTTACCGTAGTAATAACAGTAGATTTTGCATAATTACATGCATCTAACCCTCAACCAAACTCTAATCCCTATAGTAAGTGCATGCAGTTAATTATTATTACTCAGTGCTTAAATGTATAATTACACTGTAACAAGGACACCTTAAAATAAAGTGTAGCCATAAACAGTCATCAGATATGCACATTTAAAATGTACAGTATTCCTCTTCTAAGACAACGGGCCAAAATGTTATATATGCAAATGCATATTTCAACTCTAGGAAAATGGACCAAAAATACTGATGATTCATGTTGCATTTGCATATTGTAATCCTAATACATATTGCATATTGTGACCCTAATAAACCAGAAAAAAAACCCTGAGGACGCGTGTGTACAGAGACAGACTGACGCATCACACTCCTCAATCTCGGCTCCTAAAATCATCCCGTTCTCCTCAAATACATCTCTCAGAAGGTAAAAAGTATGTAGCAAACAAAAACATCATCGGGTTTCTCTATGCATGCTTTAAATATTGCTAAAATACAGCAATACGCCTGACAATATATATATATATATGAAGAGTTCAGATGCAAAAGCCTCTAAGTGCCATCTGAGATTTTCTTCTAGAATGATAATTTTTATAAAGCTTGTATAATTAAGTTCAGTAATTTCACTTAAATGGCAATGCAAATTACCTATTAATTGGCATTTAAGTGAAATTACTTAACTTAAATATACAAGCTTTATAAAAATACTTAGACTTAGAGGCTTTTGCATCTGAACTCTTCATATATATATATTATACGGTAACACTTTATTTTAAGGTGTCCGTGTTACAGTGTAATTATATATTAATTAACATATACTTACAATAGGGTTAGGGTAGGATTAGGGTTTGGTTGAGGGTTAGTTGCATGTAATTATGCATAATTTACTGTTAATACTATGGTAAATACATGTAACATATGTAACAGGGACACTGTAAAATAAAGTGTTTTATATATATATTATTACCATGGTGCACATCCAAAAAAACAAATATGAATATTAAAAAAAAAACATATTAAAAATAATTAAAGTAATACCATTGTTCAAAAAGGTCATAGAATTACCATGGTACTACTTAAAAAAAAAAAAAAAAATCATTACTATGGCACATATACAAAAACAGACCATGGTGCATATGAAAAACACACAGTGGTACATGGCCAAAGCCATGGTTGTACTATAGTACATGCACAAAAACTATATGTAATATTAGCCAAAATGTGCATATAAGCACAGACTGTGGTTTGAGTTTCTGCAGGTCACAGTGAAGGACTCGGACTGATGAACAGATTGTGTATTGTGTAAGCCATTGTAATCAAGGCATCATATCTGACTGCGTATCATATTACAGTAACGCTGAAATGCATCTGCTGGAGACACTCCTCAATATATGTTGTAAAACATGTGTTGTTCATTAGCGCGAGATCCCGCTCAAGTCGAGGCGCTTAAACCCGACGCACATTGATCAAAAACCGTGCAGTGAAGTCGAAATATGTTTAGTCTGTAGACGGCGACTCACAACTGTTTACCTATCGAGAGAACAGAACAAAGACGGACTTTGGGTTAAACAAACACCGTGGAGAGCCGAAGGTCGTGACCCGCACACATCTCGTGGGTCAGCAAACGTATAGCGCTGTCACTGTGTTGTGACTGTTCTGCCCCAAACACTCCAAACACTCCTGCTTCAAAGTGTGTTAAAACCAAGACATGTTTCTGGCATCTCGCTCTCAGAATGTAATCAGATTCCGACCGGCATGAATAAATCAAATTTGCGGTGGCCGAAAACAATCAGATCAGACGGTGGCTCGTTTTGGGTTCCGTATAATTAATTGACTTAATAAAACTAAACGTGTAAATTCACTAAACGATTTAGCCGGAATTATCGTGGCTAATCACAGAGGATTACCACAATAACTCAATGCATTTGTAACGACTGCCAGCGCTGTTGTGTTTTGCTGCAAATTCACGGAAAGTCCCAGTAGAACGAGTGGGATTTGAAGTTGCTGTTCACAGAATGCTGAATGAATGTAGTCGGGATTCGCCTCTGGATATACTGTAATACTAAATGATATCATGGCCTCTGGATATAAACAACTTAGCTCCAGTGCTTACAGTGTGTGTGTGTGTGTGTGTGTGTGTGTGTGTGTGTGTGTGTGTGTGTGGTTTGAAACAGACATACTACAACGTTTGTTCTGCTTTCAGATTCTTATTTAAGTGTGTGAGTGTCAGTCAGAACATCTAATGTGATCAAACGGCTAACAAACTACATATATACTTCAGTGTGCATTTTCTGTATGCTTTTCCTAAAATGTGCAGCATGCAACCCGAGCACAGTGCCAGAATGCAAAGCAAACAGGAAGTGATGTCAACTGTGCATTTAACATGATGCATGTTGCATGGATATGCATATAATTGCATGCATGCCATTTGCTATATGCATCACATGCAATATATAAGTGATAATTTTGCACACTACGGCTGAAATGTACAATTCTACACCAGTATTCAGTCTCAAACTATATATTCTACAATGTGCATTTCCTAAAATGTGCAGCATGCAACCCGAGCACAATGCCAGAATGCAATGCAAACAGGAAGTGATGTCAACTGTGCATTTAACATCTCCTTAATAGCTAAAAGTAAAGATATTTTCATACATTGCAGTTTTTATGGTAAAAACCATTTAGTTAATGTTATCTACCTTAGATAACATTAAAGGGATAGTTCACTTTGAAATTAATTTTTGGTATGTTTTAGCTTACCTCAAGGGCATCCAAGATGTAGGTGTCTTTTTTTCCGCAGTAGTTTCAATTTTGATATTTTTAGGTCAAACCGTTCTTGTCTGTCAGTCATATAATGCAGGTCTATGGTCACTGTCTCAAAGAGCATGCACAGAGTCCAAATTAAAACAATTCCACATCGTCCAAATTAAACAATTCCCCATCGTAAGTACACATTGATGGCCTAAGACACGAAACGAGCGGTTTGTGTGAGAAAACGAACAGTATTTATATCGTTTTTACCTCTTATACACAGCCATGTCGAAGTGATCTGATCTGACGTGTACGCAGACTGGTGCATAGATATATACACACTAGATGTCGCCTTGTCTACGGCAGTTCATTGGAACGAATGTCTTTAAGGCGACATCTAGTGTATATATCTATGCACCAGTCTGCGTACACGTCAGATCAGATCACTCGGACATGGCTGTGTATAAGAGGTAAAAACGATATAAATACTGTTCGTTTTCTCACACAAACCGCTCGTTTCGTGTCTTAGGCCATCAATGTGTACTTACGATGGGGAATTGTTTTAATTTGGACTCTGTGCTTGTGTTTTGAGATAATGACCATAGACCTGCATTATATGACTGACAGACAAGAACGGTTTGACCTAAAAATATAAAAATTGAAACTACTGCGGAAAAAAAGACACCTACATCTTGGATGCCCTTGAGGTAAGCTAAAACATACCAAAAATTAATTTCAAAGTGAACTATCCCTTTAACTAAGAATGAACAATACTAGCATTTATTAATCTTAGCTAATATTCATTTCAACATACTAATACATTATTAAAAGCAAAGGTTGTATTTGTTAACATTAGTTAATGCACTGTGAACTAACATGAACAGCTGTATTTTTATTAAACTAACATTAACAAAGATTAATAAATACTGTAACAAATGTATTGCTCATATGTTAGTTAATACATTAACTAATGTTAACTAATGAACCGGTGTTACCGTTTTTATTTCAGAGATGCATGTTGCATGCTTATGCATATAAACGCATGCATGCCATTTGTTATATGCATCACATGCAATATATAAGTGATATAACTGAGCAAACTACAGCTGAAATTCATTCCAAACCCAGCCAATGCCTCTACAGGTGGCAGCAGTTGTACGTCTTAATAAAGGCTAATATTAGCAACAGAAAAAAAGCAGTGAGTGAGTGAAACAGAAAGAAAGAGGGCAGAGGTCGACGTTCTATTAAAACTAATTCCTCCACCACCAGCGTCTGCCCGACTCGCTAGACTTTCACTCAGCCTCGTAAATGTGTCGCTGCAGACGGCCATATTTAGACAGGTTTCACGCAAACCGTTCTCCCTCCCACCACAACGCCTTTGAAAGAACAAGAGTAGAATGAGTTAAAGCACATGAACAGTGTGACTGTGCACTGACACAAGCTCGTCGCTGTGATGAAAACTCAGATTTTGGTTGAAAAGTAGCAAATGTTCACAAGAATACATCTCTCCAACAATGTTTTTTCTTGAAACACCAAAAAAGTCACTTTGGTTGTGCCTCATTTACTTCATAGTTCATGACTATTCATTCTGCAATATATATCATCAACAAATATTTTTTATTTCATAAGTAATTATACATAATTTGACATATTAACCGAAAAAGTTGAAGCCTTTTGTACCTTTTTTTCACTATTAAACCTTAATTTTACCTTAATTTTCACTACTAAATAGTATATATATATATATATATATATATACACACACACACACATATATATATATATATATACAGTGCTGTCAAATTGATTCATCGTGATTAATAATCGCATCTAATATAAAAGTTTGTTTATATAATGTGTGTATATATATTATTATCATATTTAAACATGTATATGTGTACGTGAGTATATATATACTGTATATTATATTGACAAACTTTTATGTGAAATGCGATTAATCGATTTGACAGCACTATACTGTATATAAATATACACATAGTATACTGTGAACTGCTTATTTAAGCCATAATGGCACGTTTGCCTGTAAAGCACTTCCCCAACAGTGAGGTACCGTTTCCATGTGTGAGTACGAGCCACACGTAAAGATGCTCTTAATGAGAGGTATGACGAGGGGAATACAGATATTGTTGTAAATCAAGGTCACAGGAGTAATCTGTGGAGTTTGAGTGTGATTTGCTGGAGATGTGAGCTTATGATGAGCGCAGTGATGTTTCAAGGGTTTTGAGCACCAGCTGTTACACTTCTAATCCCACATTCTCTCTCTCTCTCTCTCTCATGACCGCTGTCTCTGCTTTTCTTTTTTTACTTTATTGCATTTCGCATGTCCTTATCTCACTCCATCTGTCCATTCTCTCATTCATGCCACTGTCTCTCTTTTTTCACTGCTTTATGAACTCAAACCTGTACGATATTCTTCAGTGGAACACAGAAGGACAGGATTATTAGTGCAATGTTCATGTCCATCTTTTACATACAGTGCAATGAAATCAGAAAGTGCTATTTTGTCAGACAAAGGGATCACAACAGAGTATTCTGAAGTCATTCGACCACAAATATGAGTCTTTAGGATATGAGTCACTAAAAAATCTCATCTGATTTCAAACCACTTTTTAATCTCATTTGCACTTACAAATAACAAACTTCTTGTACTTATGAAACAAGTAGTAGGCCTATATTGTTTTATTTTTCCATTTTTAAACATACTTTTGCATTCAGCCGTTTAAACAGTAAAATATACTTTTTAATGCAATTTATTTATCTTATATATAAATGATCTTATATATAATTAGCATTTTTATACACAATTACATACGTGTTTTACGTTATTTTCAATGCAAATGAAATTGATCCAATATATCATTTACATTTTACACAGAATAACATGCAATTTTACGTTTTTTAATGCAACTAAAATTTCTTATATATTATGTACATTTTTACATTAAATTGCATCCAATTTCCACATGCAACTTCACACAAATTGAAATGCAACTTGAACGTGTCGGTGTGTCTCTCACGAAGCGTCATATGTCTATGACAGGTCTATGAATGCTTTCATTGCAGAAGAGCAGCGTTCACATCCAGCTAAACATCTTCTTTTGTGTTCTACAGACGAGAGAAAGTCATACGGGTTTGGAGCGACATGTGTGTGAACTCTCTCTTTAACACAGATATTATGATGTGTTCTTTGTGTGTGTTTACGGCACATGAAAGCCTGTACCCCACGCATGCCCTCTGGGCTCTGGCACACATCCACCACTCCCTCAGCCTCTCTCTTCTTTCTCTCTCCATCTAAGCTTAAGCACACAGCATCCACACAGTGTCGTTCTCCGGGTGAAAGACGGCAGCTTTTCAGACACTTTTGATGGCCGATTTACCACGGTATGGCAGACTCAAAGATCCCATATACAAAAACAGAGAAAGAAACATCACAAAACGCTGCATAACACGCCATGCGCTGCGGCCTATCTGTAAAACACACACTTTGGACGGGTTATCTGCGCTTGTTGAATGTTTCACACACAATACACTAGCATGGTAACACTAGATGGTGTGGAAATCAGTGCCAGCCATCTCATTTGAATCACTGTGTCTATTGTACGCAAACACTGACTTGTCTTTTGCATGTATTTAAAGTGTTCGACATCATATAACATGAAGACTATACTGTTTGTACAAGCAAAACATTGGTGCATTCAAATCACTGAATAAATATCCATCTAGCAACCGGCCAAAGCGCAGTAGAAGACTTTTGCACTCATATTTTTGCTCAGGAAAAGCTCGTCGAGTTAACAAACATGCATGCACACTTGATTCAAACGGGTTCGGTAATCTAGGATTATAATCTGCATAATTTTGCATCTTTTTTGCAGTGCATTTGATTCGGCCAGCCAGAACGCTTCTGTGCCGAGAGTGAATTTGGGCTGAAATGGTTTAGCAAAAAAGCTTGAGCTGATTTGACAGGACAAGTACACAGGAAAGCTATTACTGCGGCTGGTGTGAAGAGAACAGACTCAACGGCTGCGTTTGCAGATGGCTCTTTTTTCTTCAATGATTTCCTCTCGTTCTCTCGTCTCGTTTTAATCTCACCTCGAGCTGCACGAGACTCTTTATCTCACAGCACTGTTTGCACGGCGCTCAGTGTGTGTTTGAGGATGTGAGCTCACGACGATGATTCTGGAGGCCATGGCGAGGTGAAATTAAGTCATATTTAGGAAACTGCATGAGACTTTACATTAACCACATTACCAGCATGATCTCATTCATATTCGGACAGTAGGTATTCGTGTGAATGGTGCGCATCATCATGTTTGTGTGGTGAAAATCAAGTTTTTAATGTTGTTTATATGTCTAGGTGGTGTTTCTAATATACAAACCATGCGTAAATTCTTCAGTTAACACCATTGCTGAGAATTTTCTGCACTTTATCAAAGACAGTCTCAAAACGCCCCTGTTTCCTACCATCACAAACAAGTGACCAATCCCGCCAGGAGGGGGGCGGAGCTTGTCCTCACTGACTTTCTATGATGTTCAAATCATTTCTAAAGCCCTATTTGGACAGGATTAACTTTAATTATGAAATATTTACGTACATATTTACAGCGGGTCTATTCGCACGGGATTAGTATTACCTGAGGTTATTTCTCCGGACCTTTTTACTGAAGGTAAAAGTCGCCGTAATCTTTACTGACATTGTCCGTCATGATCACTGAGATGCACATTCAGACG
Organism: Leuciscus leuciscus; assembly: GCF_965113295.1. Classification (NCBI taxonomy): domain Eukaryota; kingdom Metazoa; phylum Chordata; class Actinopteri; order Cypriniformes; family Leuciscidae; genus Leuciscus; species Leuciscus leuciscus. The sequence goes on along the minus strand of NC_138738.1, from coordinate 2,026,881 downwards.
GGACTAAAATCACAGAGAAGCTCTGGTAATTATTACTCTCCATGTTACACTAGTCCCGTCCGAATAGGGCTTTAGACTGAGGATTTTTACAAGGCAGCTGTCTGACTCCGAGATGGTGAACGGGAACATGGTTTGTGTAACATTAGCAACACATTATTAGCTGTTTGATAACATAGTCAAGCCAAAGGCTAATCATATCAATTGCAGTCCGTTGCCATTAGAGAGTGAAACATAAAACGCATTAATATTCTGATAATTCACTCTTCCTCTTCTTCTTCACAGTCAGATTCTGTTTCAAACATTTATGGCTGAATTAAACCAATATTGCCATCATGTCACGTTTACAGAGCGAGTGGATCAGGTAATCTGAGCTGGTGTGAGTGAATGGAGGCGGAGACTCATTTGCATATTCATGATTCACATATACTAAGTAAAGTTACATTCAAGCTATTTTAAGGCATAAAAAAATCACAATTAAAACATTTAAATATGTCATTTTGATCATCAAAGATGAGTTTTAATGGATAAAATTATTAACTTCAGAGGATTTTAACCTATTTCAATGTATTGACAGAATCTACAATATACTTTTTAAGTATGAACAAGTTTAGAGACGTACAAATCTGTGCAAATCCTCAGTTAATTGCCATTTTCATTGCAGAATTGTGAGCGCAACTCATTTATTAGTAAATGATGCAACTCTGTCAGAGAAAGACCTTTTATTTTACTGATAAATTAAATCCAGATGTGACTTAAGACTTTAAAAGTCACTCACACTCTGAATTTAATTATCTTCAAAGCTGAAATATACGTGAAACATTGCCATTGCTAAAGCTTAACATGTGTTTCATTCATCATATTGTCAAATCAAGCCAAATTCATTAAATAAATGTGAAGCTGTTAAAAATAATGTTAACACTTTACAATACGCTCTCATTTGCTAACATTGAACTTACAATGAGCATTTATTTATGTTCGTTAATAAAAAATACAATTGTTCGTTGTTTGTTCATGTTAGTTCACAGTGCAACTTTTGATTTTAAAATGTTTTATTAAATGTTGAAATTAACATTAACATTAAATACATAGAGGTCTTGTTCATTGTTAGTTCATGTTAACTAATGAGACCTTATTGTAATGTTTTACTAAAATGGGTCATTGATTCAACAATAAATTTAACCTTGTCCTAAACCTAATTTTACCACAAACAAGTCGTAACAGGATCCTAAAATTGCACCTATATGTGCCGTATGAATATTAATGAGATGATGTAATAGCCATTACAAGCTGGAGCAAACCAAGTCCTCTCAGAGTCGAGGGGGGGTCACAGAAAGAAAGCATCAGTATTTGACAACGAACCGCTTCGGGAAGAGTTCAGGAGCGAGTGGGCCGATCCGGGCTCTTAAAATTCCTGAGGTTTATCTGAAAACAGAGATACGGCCATCATGCTCTTGTTTTTAGAACAAGGCCTCTGTTTTTCCCTGACTTGGCTCTTTCCATTCACTCGTGGTACGGAGGGCCTCTGGGCCGTGTTTATTTGCACATGTCTGTCATACGAGTTTCTCATGTTAAGATGAGGCATTTACACTAAGGCTACGATATGACCTCGGAGAGACACACCGGACTGCTCGTTTTAACCAAATAATCAGGTGGCGGAAGAAATTATATTTACACGAGTTGTGAGTTTGACTGAAATTGATAAGACGAAAATACTGAAAAATATCAGATCAAATCAGAATCTTGCAGAACGGTGGTCTTCAGATGGATAAATGCAAGTTAAATGCAAATGTATAAATAAAAAAAAAGTCATAATTATGTATTCCTGTAGCTCAAACTGTAGAGCGTGACGCCAGCTACGCCAAGGTCATGGGTTCGATTCCTAGTAAATGCAACTGAATGCAATGTAAGTTGCATTGGATGAAAGCATCTGACAAATGCATAAATTATGCACTATATCCCATATATTTTGGCCAAGATTATGCAAAAAAGATAAAAAGACTTATATTGAATGCAAAGATAAGCATGCCATGCAACACATGAACTGATAAAGTGTATTGTCTTGAGTCTTCAATGTGAGTCGCTTTGGATAAAAGTGTCCACCATATGTGCAAAAGTAATATAAAGTAATGGTGCATTTTGTGCAATGGCTACCAAGAGCATGCAAACATAACTCACAATTTTCCTACTCGTGTCATGTTAATCATATAAGCACATATTTGCTTACTTTTATACAATAAACAGTTCTGGTGGTCACTTGTAAAGTCTGAGTCACGAAGCAAAACTGCTGTAGGAAACGCTGGTTTATGCATCACTATAAATAAACTTTTTTTTTTTGCCTAAACTCGCTTTTTTCCGCAAGCTTGCTTCATAGTTTCCATCAAAAATCTGGCACAGGGAAAGGCAAAGCCTCATTAAGAGTTTATATCCCGACCACAATATCAATAGCATGGATAAAAAAGGGACAGCAAGATTACAGTAAGACCCGGCTTACAGCGGCGAACGGCTCGTGCCTTTGAAATGTCAAGAGGAAGGAGGAGGTGAACTCATCACGAAACTCATTTAAACACTCGTGCAATACAAATATTCTGTTGCGCTTTCGCCCCGCAGGTATATTTAAAACATAAACGCTGTACGTCTCTCTCTCTCTCTCCTTCTGTGAAATGGAAGTGCGCAGAACATTCCAGACTATCAAACGACCGGTGCAACGATTTCCACATGCGGCAAAAATATCCCGAAAACCAGGAGCCGTTTGGATAATCTGTGACTCTCACGCCTCCTCCTCTGTCGCCTAATCTCCAACGACAGCAGGCGAACAAATTAGGAGCTTTCAAAAAGAATGCCTGCTTAAAAAATAATTAAGAAAATATTTTTAAAACAAAGTTGGTTGGAAGAATAAAAATAAATAAAACTGACGCGTCGCCTGGCTTTGCTGATTAGCCGTCTTTAAAAACTTCATTATGAAAGCGTTAAGATTCCGCCAGAATCCGCCTGACGACGAGGAGGACCCGGTTGAGACCAGCTGCGTCTTCATTTTCACTTGCCACTTGTAATCTGAAGTTTACCCTCAGCCCGTAACCAACAAACACAAACAGTTTCCCCCCGTTCTCCCCACGGGTCAGAGCAAACGCCGCACTGTAAAACGGCTGCGAAACTCATGGGTTTTTTCACTCCTGCTGTTTCCAATAATTGCAAACACGCGTCCAACAGCGACTGTAGTCCTCAACGTACAGTAACTAGTGCTGCTGACGTAACTAACCCTGGGTTTAATATCTGAGTGAGATGAAAACCTGCAGTTATTCTCGAGTGCGCTAGACACGCGTCCCTCCAGATCTGCAGGTAATTAGCTCGACTAGACTATTGCAAATCAAACACACACACACACTGACTCTGGTTTACCGGCCCGGGGCTCTTCATCCTCAGGCCGGCGCTGCTGTAATCTACCAGCCCCAAACCATACGGCCCACAGGGGACAAAAGCACACAGATAATCTGTTCAACAGCTCAATTGTTTCTCCAAGATTACATGGAGAGCAAATAGACACTTTTTTTGCTTTTGCATCTCCGGCTTAGATAAGATTTCCAGAGTTTAAGATCTGAAAAATGTCTCGGCGTCAAGTCACATTTATTTCTGTGGCACTTCATACGACGCAGAAATAAAGCAAAATTCATCAATAATGAAATTACTTCAAGTTGCTCTATAAAACTATAGTTATTATTCAGCTCAATTTAGTGCTTTTGCCAAGATTAAAAGTGCAATTAAATCCAATATGAAGTCAAATATTTCTCAGCGATATACTCTTACTGCACAGCGGCTATTCTCTCATTTATTTACTTTGTATTATTTCTCATTAACCTCATTAACCACTTTAACATCTGAATTTTTGTGTGTTTTTCCTGAGAAATGAGGTTTCTAGAGGTTTCTCAGATTTGGCATGATAAAGTGTGCAATGAAATTCGAAATTAATTAAAATATTTTCATCACATTCACAAAGATCTGCATTCGTTTTAAATGCACGACAACTATTTTCTCATTCATCCATTTGTATTATACAGTACCTCTAATGTCAGGAGGAATATGAGTGAAAATATGTGAAAACTGCATTGAGCTTCACAAAGCAAACTTCTTCAACATCTCAGGTGTTTCTTGTAGACAGATATGAGAGCAGATTTAGACTTTAGCTTTTTCCTCTAAAGCTTCAGATCTCAACCATGTCTCAAACAGTGCTCAGATTCACCCAGATAAAGTGTGCCCACATTCATTTTAAAGCACTACACTCTTAATGCACGACAATTATATCCTCGTTTTCGATATTTCTCCTGAAATTAAGAGTGTGTAAAAACTCCTGAGCGGTGAAAGAGCAACCGGTGAGCAACAACACAAGCTCATATTTAAACACAGCAAATCCAGCTCCTGTTTGTTCCTAATTCAATTTATTCTCTCATTAAATCTTTATAATCCATAATGTCTGCGTTTCCGGCGGCGTTTCTCTGGCTCAGACCTTTCCCTAAATGCTTCCTACCTTCCGCCGAATGAGTGAAACGACACCAAATTGCTTTTCCAACATGCAGTCGGCTTGATAAAGACAGCCGTCAG
>NC_138738.1:2007288-2017288 GCF_965113295.1 Leuciscus leuciscus | reverse complement strand
ATCAGCCGGATCTGCCTCAAACCGGCGTCTGATGTCAATAACATCCGGATGGGGTTCATGCAGGAAATCAACTGTATCTGACCGACAGAAACAACAGCAAAATAAATGCCCCGTTCAGACCCGACTCAGCTCGGAAATCATCGCACCAACGAAATCAAAAATTGTCTGCGCCTCACATGTGCATCAGGGGTTAAAACACTTCCTGACCAAAAAGAGACAAACTGAAAACCACACACACGTGGGTGACAAAGAAACTGTGCGAATTCTGCGATGCCATCCTGTTTGGTTTAGGTTCAGCTGCCACAAAGATATTTCCTATTTCAAACGTGCACAAGCAGCCATTTTATGACATTTTATGATAAAACAATCGGAGCGTTTTAATTTAACACGGATCTGTACCGTACGGCGTGTTAAGAGTTAAACAGCAAGGCTTCTTGTTCTCTTATTCTGAACGACATCCGCCGGCTTTGAGTCCTGAACCACGCCGAGTGCACTAGAACAATAAACTTCTGTCTTTCATAGTGACGATCAGAGTGTGGAACATCTGGCGGCGGGACTCATTTTTGGGTCTCCAAACCGCTGACTGACAATTATGGTCGGCTGAGAAATAATGCATCTCCAGTCCTGTAAAACAGCGCATGAATGAACCGTACCTCCAGCCAAAACGACATGCTACAGTCAAACCAAAAAATTATTCAGAGATATCATTTTTTATATTGTTTTACTAGTGTGTGCAGGACACTATAGTTCATTTATGTAAGTGAGGAGAGCAAAATAAAGTAAATTGTGACATATTATATACCCAATAATTCTTCATACAGCGACTACTAGTAACATTTGGGACCAAATATTACTCAGACACTTTGAGCTGATCATGTTTTGCTGAAGTGTTTTGTCTTTAATTGCTAATGCTCTTTTTACACACAGACTGAACACAATGAAGCATTGCTTGGTGATTGGTTGAGCTAAACTGGTATTATCTAATTGTGTAGTTAAATTTAACAGCTGACAGATATTCAACATAATTCATGTGTGAGACAGTCTAACAGAAGGACGGACAAAACCAGTCAAATATCAAACTGAGTTCTGCTCATATTTTCTATAGTGAATGAACTGTGATAATGTGAGAAACGTTGAAGGTGTCTGAATATATTCTGGTTTGACTGTATATGAGCACATGCATTTGGGGGTGCAGCTACACCACATCCTGAGAGGGGGTTCTCGGGTGGACCCGTGCGCCACAGCGTACCACTGTTCCTGTAAGGCGCTGACGGGTCGGAAACACATGCCCCACATCAAGCACTGACAGGTTCTGATCAAAGTGCCCTGAAGCCCTGTGGGGGATCTGAATTAATGTCTTCCAGTTTGGTCGTATTTTTCGTCGGTTCATTGTGAGGTCATGTTACGACAACACCACGGGTTTTAAAATGGCCTGTAAATTCTAATGCAGATTAATTGATGTGTTATACCGAACTCTTCGGGTTCTTGAACCAGTTTTAAAAAGCCAAAAAGCCTCCATATAAATGAGAAATGTCTTACATTTTTGGGTAATTATTTCGTGTTTAACGGGTTATTTACATTTTGTTCCAGTGACAGAGTACGTTTCATTCATAAAATGTAATTAAAATAAAAAATGTGGAAATTAAAACTAAATGATCCCGATATTTTCCGTCGGTTCATTGTGAGGTCGTATTACAACAACGCCACGTAAATTCTAATGCAGATTAATTGACGTGTTCTACTAACCCTTATATAGAACTCTAGGGTTCTTGACCCAATTTTAAAAGCCAAAAAAGGTTCCATATTAGGAGAAATGTCTTAAATGATTGGATAATGGTTTTATATTTAACAGGTTATTCCAGTGATAAAGCTGTTTCATTCATAAAATGTAATTAAATTAAATAATTAATTAATTAATTAAAAGTAAATGATGCCATAATGGAACCTCTAAAAGGTTCTATAAATGAAGTGGCTCACGGAACCCTTTAAGATTCTATTAGAACTGGTGCTGTCAATCAAATCGATTAATCGCGATTAATCGCATCTAAGTTAGTGTTTACATAATATATATGTGTGTATGTATTATTATATTTATTTATTTATTTATATATATATTTATTCATATGTGTGTGTGCGTGCGTGTGTGTGTGTGTGCGTGTGTGTGTGTGTGTATACTGTATATATACACAAATATTATATGAACAAACTTTTATGTTAAATGCGATTAATCAATTTGACTGATAATCGACATCACTTTTATTTGTGTGCATTTATTAAAAAAATTATTTTCTCTAACTTTACATTAGTTTTATTAGAACTATTGCAATAAAATCTTCAGTAACACTTTACCATAAGATTTTATTTGTTAACGTTCGTGACAATGAACAAAACTTCTACAGCATTTATTAATCTTAGTTCATGTTAACCTCAAACATTTACTAAAACATTTTTATTAAAATCCAAAGTTGTATAATAGCTAATGCACTGTGAACTAACCTGAACATGTTTATTAACTAATGTCAAGTCAGGTTAATAAATGCTGTAAAAATATATGTTAGTTAATGCATTAACTACTGTTATCAAATGAGACAGAAAGCCACTGGTAACCATTTAGTTGAATGCAAATGCTCAGTTGGTTCAATCTTTATGTACACAGTTTAACAGTTTGGTCCCCCCAAAAAAGTGTGCAATTAATCTACAGCATAAAGCACACATAATATAACGCCTACACAATTTTCTCACAATTATTCTCAACTGGAAAAAAAATCGAAATGCTCTAATTTAAAGTCAACATGAAAAATGTAATTCTCAGCATGCCGTACTTCTGAGTGAAACTGAACAAGGCTTAATTCTCTCCATTGGGAATCGATTGGATGTTGAAAAGTGGGCGTATCATCGCCAGAATAAAGACAGTGGTTGAACTGGATGGAAAAGAACAAGGATTGGCGACGTCAGCCGAAATGGAAAGTCGTTTAAGAGGCAGAGCGAGTTATTGCATTTTGATGAAAGATTATGAAGGCATTTTTTCTCCTTTTATAATAACATGCGCTGATAAATCATCCCCCGAAAAAATGCTCTTAGAAAGTATATTCTGAATCACCAAAACCACAGCAGCAGAAAAACCCTGAGACAAACTCCCGTTCACCTGAAGGGAGGATGATCATGATCACACGTCTCTAGATTCACATCATCCAGCGGGGACCGAACTCGGCCTCGGTGACGCTGGCCGTATCAGAGAGTGTCCCAGAAGTCTGTGCAGTTCTCATTCCCCCGAGGACAGGCATCGTGATTATTTACCGGCTGCATTACTGAATCAGTTGCTATTCACCATGAAGCCAGCAGACATTCAGCGTTCCCCCCCTCTCTCTCTCTCTCTCTCTCTCTCTCTGCCAAGGCCAATTAGTGCTCTGCTGCGCCTGCACCCCCACAGCGACTGACAGCGCTTCACAAAACGCCAGCTACATTTACTGCATTACTGCCCGAGTGTGTGACTGGGCTGCAGACGCTTTTATAGGATACAGCACACACAAAAAATGCTAGGTAATTTCTGCACGGTGGTCACCTGAAGTGTTCTGCTGTTTTACTGGCAGCTAAAACAAATGTACAGTGATTATTAACGTCCCAGGACGTGGAAACCACTATATAACTGAGGGCTAGTAGTCGAACAAAACAGGTTTTTCAGAGGTAAGATTCTGATACCGATCTAGAGAGCGATATAATGCTATATATGCTGTATATATATACATATATATGTGTGTGTGTGTGTGTGTGTTTATTATATATATATATATATATATATATATATGAAAAACTAATTGGGGTGTCGGATTTACTTTGAAACAATTTTCACTCAGAAATTACTAGTAAATTTTACAAAGAATTACAAAGAAAGAAACACATTAAACTAAATTTGAAATAGTAAATAGAAATAAAAAGACTAAAATGATATTTTCTTGCAAATCTTACTCCAATAATCTAATATATATGTATCATGTATATGTGTATAATATATATATACTGTATATATATATATATATATATATATATATAATACACACACACATATATATATATATATATATATATATATATATAATACACATTTACATATACATGATACACATATACATGATAACTGTATATGATCAAACACAGTATCTAAGTCGTAAATAAAACAATAAAAGAGATTACTGGAGTAGGTTTTACAAGAAAATACTATTTCAGTATTTTTTATTCAAAATGTTGCATTTAAGTTAATAAAAAAATTAAAATAATATGTACAACTGTAATTTCACACACACATTTATACATTTTAATATATATATAGTAATATATAGTAATATATAGTAATATATGAAGAGTTCAGATGCAAAAGCCTCTAAGTGCCATCTGAAATTTTCCTCTAGAATGATCATTTTTATCAAGCTCGTATATTTAAGTTCAGTAATTTCACTTAAATGGCAATGAAAATTAGCTATTAATTGTCATTTAAGTGAAAATACTGAATTTAAATATACGAGCTTGATAAAAATGATCATTCTAGAGGAAAATTTCAGATGGCACTTAGAGGCTTTTGCATCTGAACTCTTCATATATATATATATATAGTAAAAATGTGTGTGTGAAATTACAGTTGATGACAGAAAATAAGATACAAAAAAATGCAAAGCAAACTTATTTCCGCAGCAGTTTCCATTGTCTATGGGTCTCCACTGTATTTCACACAAGTATTGGAGTTTTGTAACATAGTTTTGTGGTTCTGACTCATAAAGCAAAGCATTGAATAGTTCTGAAAAGGTCTCGCTCACCACAGAATGTGCACAGACGTTTTCACACCACACGTCAGTAATACATGAGCACAGCAGGTCGTGAAGAGTCTCGGTGCGAAGGCTTCGACAACACAGGTGTGGCTTGCTCTCGCCAACATAACTTCACACAGAACCTGCTTCGAATCGTTGCAAAGGACAATGTAGGTTCAACAATTAATCTTTTTTCGTATAAACGCCTTGACCTACACACACAAGTGTGCTGAAAAGCACTGGAAAGGAAAAGAAGGAACATGATTTTGAGAATTTGATCAGGTTAAGATGAAAAAAAAGCTTGTTTTAAATGTGCCGCCATACAATTGGACCCCACTATAGCAATGCGACTGGTAACACTTTATAATTAGTTAACATTAGTTAAGGTATTAACTAACATGCACTAACCATGAGCAATACATTACAGTATTTATTCATCTTTGTTAATGTTAGTTAATAAAAATACAGCTCATGTTAGTTCACAGTGCATTAACTAATGTTAACAAATACAACCTTTGATTTTAATAATGCATTAGTAAATGTTGAAATGAATCTTAACTAAGATTAATAAAATGCTGAAGAAGTATTGTTCATTCTTAGTTACCGTTCTATTCACCTGTTCACATCACACACACAAATCAGGATCAAAAACACCTGATGGATGAAAATAAGAGCTGAACAACGACTGTCTGTTAGTTCTGGATCGCCTCTTTCCACATAATTAACTTCCCGTGTACAGAACGCAGATCAGCTGGCCTGACGACGCACTTTATCTCACATCTCCATTATAGTGTCGACTGTCGAGGAAAGAGGACAACTGTCATATACAGGAAAAGGTAATCGCTTCATGCAAACCCGATAGGATCTTTTTCAGTTTTTCATTCACTTGTTGTTTTCTCTGATCTTAATGCGAGCAAGATTGATTGATTTGAGGATATACAACATTAAAGAAACATAACATTTGCTTCCCAGGTGTGCTGCTGTTGCACTGATTCAGCATGTGTGCATTTAAATGCTGAATTAGTGTAAGGACAGCACACCTTTCCCACGTAAATCACACACTCCTGCCTCGGGATGAAATGCATATTTAGATACACCACATGCAACGATGCATGCACAAAAAAAAGTATAATTTATGAGTGCGGCATGCACAAAGAAAATCTCTTATTTCCACTGCATTTACTGCACTGATGCATTTCAGTTAAAGTATTATTTAAGCTAAAGACAGTTGCACCCGTAGATGCGCCACTCTGCACCCGTTTCCAGTAATTGCTAGGCCTACGAGTTATTTTTAGATGGTTAAAGCAGCGAAGAACAAGCTCAAAGAGCAAGACAGAGAGAGACAGACTCTTTGAACGAACTAAATAATAAGTTAAGGCTCAGACTCGCTTTAAATGAATCAAGGTTTTCTGCCGTCACACAGCTGGTTATGTGCCACTGCCACCCACTTACAGGGATCTGATTCAGGAGCGATAACGCTTTTTTTTTTTTTTTTTGCTGCCGCTTAACATCTGAGGTGCCTTTTCTTTTGACGGCTGACACTTGGACGTACAATTGAAATTGAAAGTCAAACTTCACCAAAACTCACTGCAAAAGAAACGTCTGCAAAGATTACCAATGTTGCACTCGTATTCTTCTGGACTATGAATTGCCGAGTCAACATTTGCAACCCATTTTACTTCAGTAATCTGACTTATTTATAAATGCACCAAGATATTCAATGAGACTGATTGGATGGCAATGTTATTTCAAAGGCAAAGCAAATTATTGCATTTTGATTGAAAGACTATAAAGACAATCTGTATTCTTTTGAAACACACACACTGATGAATCAATCACAATAAAACCAGAAACATGCATTAAGACAGACAGTAAATAGGATCGACTTGGATTTCTTATGGATTTATATTGATATGTTGAAGATCAAACTCGCTTGACATAGCAACACAAGTGAGCGCTATGAATATACTTGATGATCTAAGAGTTAAAAGTAGTTGGGTTGTCTCTAACACACTGTGGTCTGCCTATCTCTGTCTGCATTAATACAGTAACACCGGTGAAGAGGGGGAAGTGGTCCATCTTCTCTTAACCTATCCAACTTCAATTTTAAACGCAGCGAATAAGCCCGGGGCGATGCACAAGACATAATGCATTCGACAAATATTCTCTGGGTGAAACATGCATTTATGAAGAGATGGCCTTTAGAGGAGGAATTCACAGAGCGTATGCTTAACAAACAATACACCCACTCATGAAAACGAGAGATAGAAAGTCAGTCTGCTCAAAGTGAGAATGAGTCACAGCTCAACTGAAACTTCAGCATCAAGACACCAGAAAAGATGTTCAACCCAAAATCTTGCACTTTTACATGCTTAATATCTCAAAACTAGACTGTGCACCACTGGACCAATGGGCACTTGAGTAAATACTAGCATAGCGGATACTAGCATAGCAGTTACTAGCGGCGCTGGGCGTGTTTGCATTGGAAGTATGGATCTGGCAGGTTTGTTGCAGGGCAAATGATGACATTGGTTAATGTGTTATCGATTGCCTGGTTGTTATGGCTGTAAAGTTGCTTCCCTATTCTGAGGTGTAACTGATTGCTAACTATATGCATGAGGACTGTATTAGTTTTCTGAAATGCTTAAAACTTTATAAGATGTTCTAAATAGCATGAAAACAAATCAACAGAAATCCACTTTAAAGTTGCGACAGTCATTTTTGGTTTGTTATGCTTTTTGGTCTTAAATTGAGAACATTTTGTTGAAAAAAAAGTCCATTGTCTATTGTCAATATTGCAGTGATGTATAAGCACAGCTCACACAAAAGCAGCTCTCTGTTGGTCAATGCAGAAAATTTGACTAAAACGGGCCTCAAATGAACACTCAACAAGTGCCAACAAGTGAGTTAAAATCAGTTTTGCCGAATATATGAAACGGTGCCAATCGTCAACCGGTAATATTTTTATGAATTCTAGAAATGCAATGTTGTGAGGAAAAGAACGTAAACAAATGTGAACGACACTCGGGACAGTTGATGGGCCAGCGCTGCATCGTCACCAAAGTTTAAGCCTTAACAATTGAAACATTCAAGCGCTAGAAGACACGAAAGGGAACTCGATTTGTTATTCGCTGTGTTTTCTGTGCGCAAACATCCGAAATCTGCATCTTACAGCACACGAATACTGACTTTAACTCTCGTTCTCGTCTTCTTGCGCTTGAGAATGCCCGTATTGGTGAGTGTCCTTGTAAACATTGTAAGTTATGTCTTAAGTGAACATAAACAGTTGAGAAAGAAAATGCATGTGTATCAGTCTATTGGATCAGTGCATTATCTCTTATATTGACAACAGCTGTCATCTGTGTCCTTAATCTTAATCAAACAACAAAAGACAAAGACAAATCACTCACTGCTCTTGACTGAATAACTTTTGTAACTTTAATGAGGATTAACCTATGATTAATTAATACAGTGTTATTTTGCATTTGATTATACTTTATATTTTGGAGTCATAACCGCCTGTTTTTGCCAAAACTCAATGTATATAAAATATAACTGAAATCCTGACTTTTTACATCAAAGGCTAAAAACTGGGTACAAATTAAATAATAAATGAAAATATTTAGATTTATTCACTTGTGAATTCTGCGTATCCCTTGCTAAAAATCTCATCCAGTTTATTCTGGTTTTGGTTTCACATACAGTACATGCACTGTTCTACGACTGACGTTTTCATACTTCACATACAAGTATGAAAAAGCTCACGCGTGGTTCAGGAATGCAGCATGTAGCATGTTTGTGTGTTAGCGACAGGAAATGATAATCACTTATCATGGATGGCCTAGTTTTTCAGAACAGTTTCCGGTTCATGCGACACGACTGTAAACCACTTCACGCAAACTCTCAAACGTTACATATTAATGCAAGACCTCCATACATGACCTTCAATCGGGGCCTCTCAAGAATGTTGGAGAATATTGCATTATTAAAGCTGGAGCACATAAAGAGGGCCATTGTGGTGGGGAGAGCAGGCTTTCCCCCTAAAATTTTGTTTCATAATGTCCACTTGCACAGGATCATTTTTCAACGTATGGAGTTGGCTTGGATTACTCTGTTCTCCATTCGCCGGCTGATCTTTTCCATATGCTTAGAGCCACAAGCTTAACTCTGTGACACCCTACTATAAACAGCCATCAGCAAATTATGAGTTACGCTCTGTCAAGATGGCTGAATTTAAAAGCTCCATCACAGGCTGTCTTTTAACCAAAAAAATCTGAAATGCTTCTAAACAGAGTGGTTATTAAATAACAATAGGTAAAAGCCTCTGTTTCTACCATTATATAGCCAACGTGATTCATATACCAGATAATATTTTTATCAAAACATGAATATAACATTGATTTTTTTTTTATATAACTAAGAAGAAATTGACCCTTTTCACATTTATGTGTTTCTCAGAAGTGGAAGTCATCATAGTTGGGTAAACTTCTAAAGCGGTAAATGAGAGATGACATTAAATATATTTGTATGTTTCCATTTACTCAAATAGCAAAAGAAAAACTCCACAATAGTGTTTTCACGACTTTCACAAAGAGGAAAAAAATAGAGAGATTGGCAGTCAGAAGAGAGAGAGATGTAAATTTGCTGCATTAGAAACACCCTCACAGCTGCATTAGTTTTATGTCATTTGATGCAAAGGTAGGCCTAGTATAATACAAAGTATAGTGATTTACATTTACATAGGCTTCATTTAAAAAAAAAAAAACTTTGCAGGATTTACGATGATAAGGGTCCATTAACTACTTCTCAACATTTGGAAGAAAAAAAAATAGTGGCGGTAAAGCGAAATATGTTACTGAGCCGCTGACTGAGGATCAATAATTCACACAGCTGATTGGTTCCTGTATACTAAAATGTGCAAATTCATGTTTAGTCTGTTTATTGGAAAATTACAGGAAATATTCACCAATATCGCCATTCTAGATCAGATTTGGTAGGGTTTAACAACGGCCGCTGAAGCTTCAGATGTTATCGCTATTGCTTGATTGACACGTGACTAAAGCCAGCGCTTGATTCAGTTCTGAGTTCTAAGTAAACAGAATATGAATTTGACAGTTTGCATAACAAGATCACGAAAGATAAAGACTACACTGTAATGAGAACTTCCCAGTAACACAATGAACCCAATTAAACAAAACATC
>NC_138738.1:1987288-2002288 GCF_965113295.1 Leuciscus leuciscus | reverse complement strand
CACACACACACACATACACACACACACATACACATATATATATATATGTGTGTGTGTGTGTGTGTGTGTGTGTGTGTGTGTAGTTTATATATATATATATATATATATATATATATATACACATATACACACATACACATATATACAGTTTATTGCATTTACATTATTTTTCACTAATTTGCATTACTATATGATGGAAAAATTGCATTCTATTAAATTTATGCAAAAACACTGACATATTATTTAAATTGTAAACTTTACATATATGGTATTTTGCCTTTAACTTATACTAGTTTCATTTAAAAAAAAAAATGCATTAAAGTAATGAGAAATGAGGATAATGAAAATAACAAAAAAGTGATACATCCAGACATATACAGTAATGAGAATTTGAAGGGGAAATGTGCTTAAAAAGAGACTGTAATTTTTTTATGCAAAATTAATTCTACTAATTTTTTTCTATTGATTTGGGGATGAAATGTGACCTAGACGTGTTTTTCACGAGATTCATCCAATTACTCCAGCACTTAGCCAATTAACAAAGCAGAGAGAAAAAACGAATGTATGTGGGTCACAAAAAACCTTCGAAAACAGTAAAAAAACGGCAGTCATTACCGTCTTTACAGTAAATGAACTACACACACACACACACACACACACACACACACTTGAGCGTGACACAAACGTGTGTGTGAAGAGAGACCGCGACTACGTTCTCCCATAATAAGCGAGGGCCGATAAATAAGGGAGGTTACACAAGTGTTATTAAATGTCAGAATGATTAGTGTGTCAGTGAACGGCTGGCTTATTCGAGCTGAACACGTCGCGTTGAGCTCTCGTCACAAACCACCTCAATGAACAAAAAAATCCACTCTTATTATAAACTTATGTCCCGACACATTAAACCTTTTCCTCACATTTATTGTTTTTGAATGCTTGTACACAGAATTCATTTCACTGACTGCAGATATATGAGTGCAAGCTTCACATTTAAAAGGATACTTCACGTAAAAAGGTCATCACTTTCTCACCCACATGTTGTTCCAAACCTGTATGACTGTCTTTCTTTCTTTCTTCTGTGAAACACAAAAAGGAGATATTTAGTAGAAAGTTCACGCTGCACTTTTCCATTCAATTTTAATGCACAGATAAAACGTTATCAAAATGATTCCAGTTAAACAAAAAATTCTGTATTATGCAGGCCAGACAAGTCACTTTGTGAAGAAAGACTACGCGCCTGCGCACATATATTCAAACACGCATATCTATAGACTAAACACGTAATATGCACGTAATGTGCACGCCGCCAGCGTTTTCACAGATTCACGTTTTTGAAGTTTACACAGAGATGATAATGTTTTCAAAAAATTTCAAACCTTGCACCTTGTAACCTGTGTCAAAGTTTGCGTCCTCGAGCACAAACACTGTTGTGTGTAAATGTAAATGAACGGCCAGAACACATTAAAAGTTTCTGTTTTCTGTTAGAACGGTGTGTGTTAGCGGCTACTAAGTTAATAACTAATGATCTTTACAACAGAAGTAAAACAATCAAAACTAACTTTATCTGGACAATAACTTTATTCTAGATCTGCTGTAAAGCCTAAACAATCTCTGTTACTGTAATCTCCTATTATCTCTGTAAAGCCGCTTTGAAACGAGCTATAATGTTAAAAGTGCTGTATAAATGGAAATATAAAAGGTGACTTGACTAAACTCAATGCAAGCAGAAACTGTACATAAAAGTTCACAACCCATCTGATGCTTTGTGAGGAAACAGGTCTAATTTCTGCTTGATTCTGGTAATCTTTGACTCATTTACACTGTCTGATGAACTCAGTGTACTTTATGTGTGTGTGTGTGTGGGCATGAGATTCAGAGCAACGGTGCAGGAAAGAAACCCATAATGCTTTGGAACCACAAGAGTGAGTAAATGATGACCGGATTGTCTTTTTTTGGGGTGAACTATTCCTGTAAGTGTGCTTGTTTTGGTTTGATGGCTTGTGTTTGCTGAAAGTACTGTGTGATTTCACAGTGATATTGGTTTCGTCCTCCGTCACCCTCTCGACCCCTGACCGTCAGTAATGGACACACTGTGTGTTCTACTATGTAGGACATACTGGACAGTTGAGAGAGACGTCTTTACCTTACCTTTTTCATATTTTCATGTGATTTTCCATTCCGCAACCACCAAAAGTAATATAAAATAAAATAATGTAAATTAAATCTATAGTACACAATAAAATGAAATCAAATACTTCCATGTAATCTATACTATACTTGTACACATGATCATATTAAATATTTAAGCTATAATATACTGTCATTATATTCTCATTATAAGACACACACTCACGCACACACACACACACACACACACACACACGCCAGGGCTGCCAACTCTCAGGCATTGAGCGTGAGACACACGCAATTGACACTTTCCACACGTTCTCACGCCACACATCCATTTTCTCACGCACAGAAAAATTGCGGAGCAAAGAGGTACTTTTAATATTAAACTAATTCTCAGCTCTTAGATTCCGTCAATTTTATTATGAAATTCAGACAAAAATACGTTTGGCGCTTGTAAATGTGACGTGACAGATCGCTGAGCGCCTCCTCAGTTCAAGTGCACGTGAACCGATCATCTGTTACTTTTTTATTTAAAGATGCAGTACAACTTACCGAAAGTATACATAATATCGACCAATTAGTGTTTTTCAACCACGGAAAGAGGTCAATATATAATAGCAGGAGAACAATTATGTCACATAACGTTACATTTACTTCAGGAAAGCCATTTAATGACCATAGCATGTTAATTGAATAGAAAAAATAGCTAGAGAGGAGATTTTGCTGAGCACTATATTACATATTTATTATATTTTTACTTATGTCATTAAATAATTGTTATTATAACAAAAACTGCATTATATTTAATTTCATTTGTTATTTTTAACCTTTAATAATACCAGCAGATTGGGCCCTCTATATTTACAGCATTAGGGGAGATAAAAAAAATAAAAAATAAAATAATATCCAAAGTAATCAATATTGAATCAAAATCGGAATCAAATCACAAGAATGGAATTGAAATCTTGAAATTTTTGTCAAGCAATAATAAAAACTGTATCCTACCAGTCATTGTAAACATTGTAACATGATGTCACTAAACTTCATAAAATTCTATTTAGTTACCAAATGTTTTGACAATCACAGTTACACTTATTGTGATGCAATATTTGTTTTTACAATAAATACCCCCCCCCCCCCCCCCCCCACACCCCCACCAACAAAAATCTCACTCCGAGCTAAACTCAAAAGTTGGCGGCCCTGACACACGCTCTCTTACACACAGTCACACACACATCTACACACACACACACACACACACACACACACACACACACACTCTCTCTCTCTCTCTCTCACACACACACACACACACACTCTCTCTCACACACACACACTAACACACACACATACACATCTAGTGCCCTATCTTACACCTGGCGCAATACAGCGCGACTCAAGTGTTTTTTGCTAGTTTCAGCCCGACACAGTTTTCATTTTCACGTCCTACGCCACGTTGTTTAAATAGCAAATACATTTGCGCTCATCTGTGGCCCATGGGCTGCTGGTCTGAGAACGAGGTGTGTGTTCTGGCGCGTTGTTGGCGCGTTTCTATTTTGAGGAACAGAAATAGACTGAGCCATTGACCGACTGAAACCTGGGCTAAAGTCAATGGCACAATATTTTTCTTTTATGTGGCGGGTCCACAACGCGCGCACACTCTGCTTATTACACACACAGGGACGCACAGCAGCACACAAACATGCCAAATATTTAAAATAAAAGGATTACAATGTAAAAGATTATTATTGTGTGCATAAAGATATGGTGAATCCGGCTTGTCCCGTAGATGGTCTGCTTTTTATTTTCTCCGTTTGCACTCTGGAGACGCTTCGGTCTTTCCACTATCAAATTCCGTCATGTAAATGGCGAATCCGCCATGGCACAAGCGCAACTGGCATTTAAAGGGAATGGGAGATGAGACTCTGATTGGTTTAATGCACGTAAATCCCAAAACACACATTACTCATTATGAGAATAGGGACAACCCTTTTAGA
Source organism: Leuciscus leuciscus (assembly GCF_965113295.1). NCBI lineage: Eukaryota > Metazoa > Chordata > Actinopteri > Cypriniformes > Leuciscidae > Leuciscus > Leuciscus leuciscus. The sequence goes on along the minus strand of NC_138738.1, from coordinate 1,998,161 downwards.
CCATGCGCCGGGAGCGCTGACCATTTTTCCCGTCGTTAAACTAGCAAAAGTGGATTCAGACACGACCTAAGTGAACTTACGCCTTGCGCTTTAGACTATGTGCTTAGATCGTTAAAATAGGGCCCATACACTCACACACACAAACACACACACAAACACACACTGTCTCTCACACACATCTACACACAAAAACACACACACTCTCTCACACACACACACACACACATACACTCTCACACACATATCTAAACACACAAACTCTCTCAAACACTCACACACATCTACACAATCACATCTAGACACACACACTAATGGAGTTAGTATCATTATATTATATTTTTGGTAAACATATTGAATTTAATATTTTCTGTTTTAATTTTAAAGTTTGTTGTTTGTCATTTTTATTAGTATTTAAAAAATATGTCTATATATTTTTATTAGGTTTTAACTTTAGTTTATTTAGTTTGTTATTTTAGTATTTCAACTTTTTTTCAAATGAAAACAAATATATATATATCAAGTATCTTTTTTATAGTTTTGTCTATTTTGTTGGCCAAATCAGCAGTTCTGTGCATTAATAGTAAACACAAGAAGCTTATCAACACTCTTCATACACTATATATATATATATGCATAACCTTTTCTTATGTACACAATCTGGTTATGTCTCGTGACGGAGACATGTTGCTTTTATTTCCCCTAAACGCCTTCAAACATGCCAGTAAAAGAGAGTTTGTTTCATGTTTACTTTGGTTATTTGAAATCATTAAATCCATAATCCTTCCTGCGGGGTTTTCAATCAGGTCTTTCTTATTGCGTAGCTTTTTGCATTATAAATAATAAATGTCAGAGCAGACCTCGCTTCTTCGTAATGATTGTGACATTTCAAAATCAAAACGAGTGCACTTCACTTGCTGAAGAGTCAAATTTTCCCTCAACAAAAGACTTGACTCGAAGCCAACAAAATGACTAAGATCAGCACTTTGGTTATCATCAGACGCTCTGTCATTTTTATGTTGCTTTTCATGCACTCAACTCTACAATCCGCTGTCAACTCCAGAAAGAACAGGCTGAGATTGAAAAGCCCTGTTTGCTCAAACGTATTCCTCTTCTCTCTCAGAGTAATAGATGCACACCTGTCTCTCTGTCTCTCATTCTCAGTGTATAGAGAGCACTAAATATATCATTTTATAATATATAAAATATGTATTTTAGCACTAATCTCATGAAAATAAAGGTTTTTTAGAGGCATGTATTTCTCGATGAAGAACCTTTAACATGCATGGCACCTTTCCATCGCACAAACGATTCTTTAGAGAGGAAAAATAGATTTAGATTTTTAAAATATTTTTCCTACTTGAAAAAAATGGTTCATTTAAAGTCCCCCTGTAGTCAGTAATTGTATCCCTCATCACCAAAATGACATGTTGAAAAAAAAATTCCTTGCAAAAAAAATTCTTCATGCCTTAAAATATCTTGAATGTAACTCGACACCCTCGCCTCATTTAGTATGCGCGGTTCTATGAATATGCAAATGAGCCCCGCCTCCACTCACTCCCTCAGCTCAAAGATCCACTGGTTGACGATCACACGTTGATCTGATTGGTTACAAGGTAGTTTGTGACGTCAGAAACACCAGCGATTTCAAAGCCTGTTTTTGAGACTGTCTTTGGTTCACTGCAGTTTTAAGGAGGAAATACTCAGCAATGGTGTCGACTTATGAATTTACACATGGCACACGTCTGACTGTACATGAATCATATCAGAAATCACAGGTCAGGCATTAGATTGTACCATTACTGTCGAGTCCATGCGGGCGTTGATCTAATTGTGCAGTCTTTCGTCGCAATCATGATAAAATTCCAAACAAGTCATTTTCTGAGCTTGGGTTCAATAAAAGCTGTTTTCGGACTAATGAGTTTTGAGTTCTGAAACGTGACCTCTTACGTGTCAAAAGATCAAGGACATTTTGATTTCTCAATTCATGGCCACTTTAATTTTAGGGGGTTTTCGTAGCAATGCCATAGAAGAACTATTTTGGTTCCCCAAAGAACCTTTAAGTGAACAGTTCTTAAAGTCCCTCTGTGGTGAAAATCCAGATTTTAATGTTGTTTATATGTTTATGTGGTATTTTTAATATGCTTTAAGACAAACCATGTGTAAATTCATAAGTCGACACCATTGCTGAGTATTTCCTCCTTAAAACTGCAGTGAACCAAAGACAGTCTCAAACACACGCTTTGAAATCGCTGGTGTTTCTGACGTCACAAACTACCTTGTAACCAATCAGATCAACGTGTGATCGTCAACCAGTGGATATCTGAGCTGAGTGAGTGAGTGGAGGCGGGGCTCATTTGCATATTCATAGAACCACGAATACTAAATGAGGCAAGGGTGTCGAGTTACAGTCAAGATACTTTAAGGCATGAAGAAATTTTTTTCAAGGAAAAAACATTTAAATATGTCATTTCGGAGATCAAAGATGAGTTTTTAGGGATAAAAATGATTGACTACAGGGGGATTTTAAAATACTGAGTGGTGCTTGCCATGACATGCATTTCTTTTCGGTTGCTAAGATGTTCTGAGTGGTGTTTGATGTGTTTCTATGTGGTTTGAATCACTAACATGCATGCCTTAAACATGCATAAAAAGACAAAACCAAAATGAAGACTCACACTGTCTGTTGAAACACATCAACACACTCTAGTTTCCCATCCGCACGTGTGTGTGTGTGTGTGTGTGTGTGTGTTGTAAATCTAGTGTTTTACAGGCACTCTGTGTGATTGACAAACTTCATCTGATCTGTCAATGGCTCTCGGGTTTCTGAGAGTAACGTGAGTACAGGTTCAATCCCTCACATTGTCGGGACGACTCGTGCGATTCGAGATGTTTGGGCAACAATCCACAATAGCATTATTCATAATGCGCTGACCGCCTTTGCTAAGAGACACATTCTAGACTTACACTAGTCCTGCTGCGCATTATAATGAACTCGTCATAATTACACATAATTGCAGTGTACTCACATCCCAACAACAGGTTTGAAGTAAGTACACAGTTAGCAAAGACAGTTTGCCAGAACAATAGCTGCTGAATTTTGATTGTTATTATTAGCGCATCAGTCTTTCGATAATTGTAAGTCGGCGATAACAGCGCTTCTCGACTGGTTTTGTTTCAGGACCCAAATTTTGCATTAGACATCGAGTGCTTCCACAATTGTTTATCATATAAGAGTAAACAAAAATGTCCTTAAAAGCATTGAAACTGCTCTAATAATTATTGGCTGCTGAAAGCATGAAACCATTGAAATTACAGAGACATTTGTGCCCAAATACCTAATGACATTGCATGATTATTCACATTTTTTTTATATGCATATTGATTTTGAACAGACCTGTGACCCATTTTTGAGATCTGAATCCACCAGTTGAGATTCACTCACATGCAATTCAAATAGAAAATGACTATGTTTACATGTGCAGCAATAATGCGATTATTTCCAATGATCAGGGCAAACATTTTCACTCCCGTTCACATGCAATCTTCAGTATTATGATTATTGTGGTTATTATTAACTACCATTATTCATATAACCCAATGCACAAATGATGGTCAAGCTCTTCTAGATTTCTTCACCGCTCATTTTTTTTATGACAATGCTCCATTTCAGTGTTTTCAACATTAATGTACTGCATTACATTCATGTCAACATGAACTCAGTTTCTTCAGCAGCCAGAAATACACATGCACAGTTTGATCAAAGTGAAACGGATTTGATGAAAGTGTTTACATGAATGTTTACTTTGATTAAAATCACAACATATTTTACTATGATCATTGTTGCTATGATTATGAACTTAATCTCATCAATTTGATCGAAGATTTGTGTTTACATGAGGTAAGGTTTAATCGCAATATTGTCTAAATATCATTATAATAGCATTACAAGAGAGTGCATGTACAAAAATCATTGGGAGTTTTCAAAAATATCGATAGAAATTCATGAAGTTAATGTCATGTTTGTGATATTGAAGTAAACAGAAATGGCCTTAACATTGTTTCTTGGTGTTTCTTGTTTCTTGATAATATTGCTAAAGTCAACAGATTATAATAGTAGACCTGCAATCTCTGTGTAAAAATAAAATAATGATGCTGCCGTCCATCCAAAGTTTCTAAACATCTATTTCACGCTCTAAAAATGATTGGCTGCTGAAAGCATGAAACCTCTTGAAATTAAAGAGACTTTTGATACAAAATACCAACTGAAAAAATAAATGCATTACTTATTTTGCTATCAAAATTAAGCATTTGTGTCAATCCATGTCAACGCAACCAGATGTCAAATTTTTATTTTGATAATTTTTTCCTGATGAAAGAAATAGATGAATGAAGAAGAAAGCCAATATGTGTACAATTGACCAATTATCTCACGGAGTCGCATTGAGATCTCCATATGTCTGGGACTGAACCATATAGGACCTTTAAAATGAAGACATGTTTGTTAAAAACCAAAATCTGAAAGGATATTAAGATGTACTTCTTGAGTTACAGGCATGCAAACTTGGGGCAAAAAACATAAGAAGTGCTTTTTCCCATTTTTGAACTCTCACCATTGGCATTTAATGCAAAAAATATTCCTAAAGTCAACAGATTATAACACTAGACCGGCAATCTCTGTGTTAAAATTAAAATAATGATGCTGCCGTCCATCCAAAGTAATTTTTACCCACATGTAATTTTGCTCCAAATCTCATGTGAAAAATGTCATTTTGACCCCCTCGACAAAACATTGGATTATTCAGAAAATATGCAACCATTTTGGTTTTCATCAAATTGTCTTTCTTCCGAAAAAAATATTACATTAATCAAACATGTGGAAGTTTTGACATGGAATGACCCATTTTTTACATGCATTTGAAAAGACGGATGACCCGTTTTCAGGACCTGATCTGAAGCCACTGACATGCGATTCAAATGGAAAATGAGAGTTTTTAAAGACATCTATATAAAGCGTGCTGTGCTGAAGTGAATGATATGAGGATCTGAAGCTCTCTCAGCATGTGCACATCGAGCATCACAGCAGAAGATCATGTGACCCGCTTAGTAAAACGCAGAGATGATATTATAAACTGTCAGTCCCGACAAGAGAAAAGAAACACAACGTTAATAAGTAATCATAAACCTCGTCATGATGATTTGGCCTTTCCACGTTTTTGACAGCATCACGGACACGTTACAATCCACACTGAGGAATCACAACAAGTGTGACCTTTACCAAACATGGAGAAGGAGAGAGAAAAGGTCACATGAGGAGGAGGAGGGAAAACAAGAACTCATCTCTACAGATAATGCACAAGCAATCTGCAAACTGATGACATCACAATCTGATGACATCACAATCTGATCTTTGGTTGACCAATCAGCGGAAAGGGGTGTTTCATTCCCGCCCACATGTAGGGATCGAACATTCAAGCTGTTTTTTTTTTGTTTTTGTTTTTTTCTACCAGTGAACGTAAAAACTTTTTCTTTTTTTTTCTTTTTTTTAAAGAAAAAGGCGCAATTTTCTCATTTTTCTACTTCATTTTAAAACAAATGAACGAACGATACACCGATTTTTTACATGTCTATTTATCTTACATTTATTTCAGCATTCGTTTTAGTAATTTAGTACTTCGACTTATTTTATTTCGGTTAGTTTGCCAAGGCAACATTTCTAAATTTCATCTAATATTTATAAAACATAAATAAAAATGCAGCTTTATTTCAATTGACAAAATGATTAAAAAATTTAAAAAGAATTATTTTTAGGGTGTTGCTAAGCCGTTGCGAGGCAATGTTATTTATTTATTTATTTATATGCTATTATAGTATTTATTACTTTTTTTTTTTTTTATTAAAATTTTAGTTTATGTTTTAGTAATTTTGCTATTTGCTTTTGTCATTTTTATTGGTTTTTATTAAGCTGAAATTTATTTCAGGGTTAGTTTTAGTCATTTTAGTACTTCAACTTAATTTATTTCAGTTAGTGGCCAATGCAACATTTCAAATTTTCATATAATTCTTTCATCTAATATTTATATTTTATTTTTTAAATTTGTTTTTAATGATCAAAATTATTTTGAATGCTTTTAGTTAACAATAGCAATGCTCTTTCCACACTGGAAAAAATAAATAAAAAAGTAACACCTAAATTAACTAATTTTATTCAAGTCAAAAATATTATTTAGCATTACTAAGTCAACATTAATTTATTCCAACAATATTTCTTGTTAATGGGTTAAAACAGGTGGAATAGCTCTTTAAGGTAAGATTTGCAGGTTGCCACATTAGTACCATGTCAATACCATGGTATATGATGCAATACCATGGTACTATATACATGAAAATACCATGGTATTGTCATCTGATCTTATCATTTTAACAGCATAGTGTTTTTAGTGCAGGTGTGCTGTTCATAACGTCTGAGTCAGTGAATCGAGGAGCTCAGATCATGTGATCAAAAGCTTGACTCTCTTAAATGCAGTGAACATCAGGCTTCTGTGAAACTAAAAGCAAGATAAACATCTGACGTGGCCTTTGTTGAAATGACAATACATGCTGTGACTTAATGAAGCACTTTTTAGTCAACATCTTTGAATTTGTCCTGTAAAACTGACTTTGAGACCAACAGAAAATAAGAATTGTGATATTTGTAATTGCATTATGGCAGGAACGCACAGGACTCTCTGGGATTCAATCGAATTAAACACAGATATCTCCGATTGGATTGCTGCTAAATTAGATTTCTGGCAAACAAAAAGCAAGGAATGTAATCTCATTCCGGCCTGAGAAATATCAAGAATACACAAACCGATGCAGGTCTAATCTAAATCCATCAGATATATTGAAACACAAGAAAAATATACTGTCGGAGAACATAACGTTTGAAGACAAAACGCACCCGGAATCAGTCTGGATAAAGCATCCCGTGGGAATTCTACCATTACGAGATTAATGCAGCGCTCTTTTCTTGGAAAGTCGGAATTTCCAACGTCCTACTTGGAAAAGTGCAACAGATCGCAGGCAAAAGCAGGGTTGTTATTGATAAATAAAGCTATAAAAAACATTTCATTTTTCATTTTTTTATTTGTGCTTTTGTCAATTTTATTAGTTAAAAAAAAAAAACATTTATATTTCTCTTTATTTATTTTTTCAGTGTTAGTTGTAGTCATTTTAGTACTTCAACTAATTTTTTCAAAATTTTATTTACTTGCCAAGATGACATTTCTCATTTTAATTTCTAATATTTTATTTTATTTCTTCAAGTTTAAATTTAGGGTTATTATAGTTAACTAAAACTAAAGCTATTTAAACCATTTTTTGTTAATTGAAATAAAGCTGAAATTATAACACACACACACATACACACATTTTTTAAAACAAAAAGCACACAAGATTTTTAATTAGTGTAGAAATGTTAGAAAATTTGAAATGTTGCCTTAAAAGCAATGACAGGAAATCAATTTAAAAAATACAACTGAACTAAAACTAAACAAAAAAAGAAACCTAAATTGTAATAATAATAAAAATGTAATGGCCAAAGCACAGATTAAAACCACAAAAAAATTATCCAAATTTACAAAGAAAACTGAAAATATTAAATTAAAAACTCATTCAAAATATTAATAAAACTATAATAGCATATAAAAATGCTAAAATAACCCTGGCCGAGATGATGTCATGTGAACATGATGGTGCTCAGGTAAACGTATTATACAGCAACTTTATAAGACCTTATTTTCAGAATCTAAACTTGAAAATATTAAAATCGACCCAATATTTATGTGTTCAGCATATTTTTATGCTTAAGAAAGTTACTTTTAAAAGTAATGCATTACAATATTGTGTTACTCCCCCCAAAAAAGTAACTAATTGTTATCAGTTTAATGCCCCCATGCTGAATAAAAAAATTAATTTAATAATATTTAATATAATGAAATATTAATATAATTTCTTTTTTTTTTTAATTGCCGCCCAATTTTTCACCGGTAGTGTGTGTGTGTGTGTGTGTTAGTACTCCAATCCAAACACTGCCACAGTCTCTCATTTCACGTGTGTTTCTGAAAACTGTTACAATTTCTCTCCAAACTTTCTCTTCTACATTATAAGGATTCAAACCAAATTACAATTACAGCCGCAGTCCAGCAGATTCACAAACTCTCGGCTCATCTGAAGGAATGAAGGAATGCCATGTGGGTTATGTAACGTGTCGGCAATATTCCAGCAGTTCATCTAGATAGAAGAATAAAGAATGACAGGCTTATCTTGACAACATCACAGTGTTCTCCAGAGCCAAAGTTTGGGAAAATCTCTCCGCCAGAAGTCAACATCTCATCCCATGCCCGGAAAACGCCACGTTTGAGGAAGAAACGCACGCATCTAAACCCTATCTCACAGTCTGTGTCTCTACAAATGGGAAATTAAAGGATCATTATCCTTATCATTCCATACCTCTACATATAAAATATGATCAATAAGTCATGGACAAGTTTAACATAAACATAAAAAAAATGAAGCCAGAAACTGAACTTGAGTTTTTAAGGTGAAGTAATAGCAAAATGTTTACGTGCGTATGAATTAATTAATTTATTAAACATTCCAGATACTCTTACTGGAGAAGCAAAATGACGTAAGATGTTAAGTTTTGATTTCTGAAAAATGTGTCAAAAGTAAGTGATTTTATGCTTAAAACAACAACAATATCTGCCAGAGGGGGTTAAACTTCATTCAAAGGGACAATTTTCTTGTTTTAAGCAAAAACTCACTTCATTTTATTACATTTTTCAGAAAACAACTTAAAATCTTAAGTCATTTTTGCTTTTCCAGTAAACGTGTCTTGATTTAAAGTCCCCATGAAATCAAATTGACGTTTTTTGTCTTTTAGTCTGAATATGTCAGCCTTACTGTTATCTATAAGTTAGTGTGTTTCAAAACAATGACAAAATTCGCATTTAGAAGATAAATCGTTCAAAACATACAGTCTCTCACTTCCGCCAATATGGATCAATGGTTTTGATGACATCACTGCACTTCAGCTTCTCATCAGATTTTCTGTCCAATCGAAATGCTCTCTAGAATATGAAGCCCCGCCCCCCTAGAGTATAAATAGATGCTGAAGCTGCGGCTGAAATCTGTCACTTATTCACACATGTACTATCTTCTACATGGTGAATGGCACATAGTGCACTAAATAGGGGATAGGGAATGATTCAGACAGTGTAAATATGCTTTCTATTGGGGCGAATAAAGTCTGGTGTCGAGTTAGTGTCACGCCTCAGTCCAGAGACCCGACAGCACAGAGCGGATCATGTGATTGAGTCGACGCAGAGCCCAAAACGTACCGGATCCTTTGAATTCTGCACAGAATGCTGTATTTTAAAACGATGTGGAGGAGATCAGGAGAAAACTGAGCTGTGATATTAACGAAACGCTATTGGCTAGTTTAAAAAGGGGGAGGAGCTGTTCAATATGCCCCGCCCCTGTCTTCCTGTTTCAGTGGAAATGACATCAACACATTGAATAATGCTGCGCGTTTCAAGGCACTTCAGTGGGACTTTAAGAACATTCAGCCCGTTCTCATCCCGAGGCGTCATATACTGACGCTTTTGACATTTCGTCTACATCGAACGCACATGGCACCCTTTAGCGTCAATATGAGACGCAGATAGATATGGGCCAGAAGGCGCCTCCTAGCGGTCTAACCCTAACCCTACCCCAGACCTAAACCTACCCATAACCGAACAAAGCTCTGTGCGTGTCATATTGACGCTAAAGGGTGCCATGTGCGTTCGATGTAGACGAAATGTCAAAAGGGTCAGTATATGACGCCCTAGGATGAGAATGCGTTGCAATATTTGGATACTTGTACTGGAAAACAAGACTGGGGAAGAACAATATTTTGATGTGCCATATTTGAATATGTGCATTTTATTAGTAAATAACATCTTAAATTTACATTGCATGTGTCACACAGACTATTCAGTGTTTATTGTGTCCTTTTAGGAGCTTGACAGTTTCAGTACCAAAATGCTGAATAGATAGGTAGATGGATGGATGGATGGATGGATGGATGGATGGATAGATAGATAGATGATGAATGGATGGATGGATGGATGGATGGATGGATGGATGGATGGATGGATGGATGGATGGATGGATGGATGGATGGATGGATGGATGGATGGATGGATGGATGGATGGATGGATAGATAGATAGATGATGAATGGATGGATGGATGGATGGATGGATGGATAGATAGATAGATGATGAATGGATGTATGGATGGATGGATAGATAGATAGATGATGAATGGATGGATGGATGGATGGATGGATAGATGGATGGATGGATGGATGGATGGATAGATAGATAGATAGATAGATGATGGATGGATGGATGGATAGATGATGGATGGATGCTTGGATGGATGGATGGATGGATGGATGGATAGATAGATGATGAATAGATGGATGGATGGATGGATGGATAGATAGATGATGAATGGATGGATGATTGGATGGATGGATGGATGGATAGATGATGGATGGATGGATGGATAGATAGATGATGAATGGATGGATGATTGGATGGATGGATGGATGGATGGATGGATATATAGATGATGGATGGATGGATGGATGGATGATGAATGGATGAATGGATGAATGGATGGATGGATGGATGGATGGATGGATAGATAGATAGATAGATAGATAGATAGATAGATAGATAGATAGATAGATAGATAGATAGATAGATAGATGATGGATGGATGGATAGATAGATAGATGATGGATGGATAGATGGATGGATGGATGGATGGATAGATAGATG